>NC_143552.1:132555000-132855000 GCF_054136105.1 Typopeltis vanoorti
GGAGATTGAACTTCCTCCTCAGTCTCCAGAAGTTAAAAATAAAATAGCCGCGCTTACTCCCTATGCAGGAATAAAAAGCATGAGCTGATTTTTGTTGTTGTTCTTTTTTTTTTTTTTTTTTCAGAACAGTATTTAGGTTTTCAACAATTCTGTTGTTTAGTTTGTTTTAAATCTTGAATGTGCCATCGATATTTAACTTCTTAAGTTTTCTATTTATATGGTCGCAGAATTTTCTCAGATATGACAAAAGCTCAAAGACAAGCAAGTTTGTTTCGTCAAGTGCTGATGGCCAAGTGCTTGTCTTGGTTAAGCTGTTGTTTGCTGGTGACAGTGAAGTGATGGTTTGAGATTAGGCTTGGAAATTCTCCTTTCAATGCTTCTGGAAATGTATCCAAGTTGATTTTTTTAGTGATGTACTTAAACTTATTGCAGTAATTTGACTCGTGGATTTATTTACATTTTTGCTGCTGATGATGATCAGAACATTTTTTTTTCTTCTTCTTCGCATCTCTATTCCGAAATCTGAGATAAAATGTCATTTGCTGTTGTCAAATCAGTAAACCACCTTCTCTTGATGTTTTCAGAAGATGGGATATTACTGTGACCGTTTAATCTATGTAGAGAATTGGACGGTAGTACTATATTTCCCCTTTATCCTTTGTATGATTAAGATACAGTTTTGCCTCCATCCAAATTTAATTTGCTTAAGTTGCTTAATAGGTTATAACGGCCATGCCAACAGTCGATATTTTGAATTTGAGCTGTTTGTAGTAGTAGATAAATGTCGGACATCCATTGCTTAGTGCTATGTTTGATGATTACGACAGTTTATACAGCTCATCTCGGACTTATTTCGTAGAGAAACATTCCTGAAAAACACTTGTTTTTCAGGAATTTTATCCTCGAAATTGAATCAAGTTCCTCCTGTTCGTTTGTATTTTTCATAATATTATTATTTATTTATTTATTTTTGGGATGTTTGATTCCTGAGTAAAAAGCTTTTGGTTCTATAAAGTTATTGAATCTATTGCTTTGTCCATATCGATTTCACTGGGAATGTCATAGGCCAGTGTTTCTCAAACTTCAGATATCCAAGGACCCCTTCTTAAATTTTCATTATTACCAAGTACCCCTAATTAATTAATTCAAAAATAAATAAATTAATGAAAAATTAATTTAATTTATTAAAACGAATAAATTAATTAAAATTAATAAATTAATTTAAAATATTAAAAAAATTAAATATCTATTTTATTTGAATTTATATGTTCATGTAAACAAAAAATATAATTTATTTTTAATAGAATAAACTTTATAAAGATACTATAAAGTTTTACTTACTTGAAATAATTTATCATCAATGAGAGGAGTGAATTGCTTATGGTGAGATAAAATTTCAGCAAAATTTGGCTCTATAGTTGTTAATTTCAATCTCAGATGCGGTTCGACATCTATAATGCGATTCCTCTTCTTCTTCGTCTTAATATCTACAAGGGCCGAAAATCCAACTTCGCACAGATATGAACTTGGAAATAGAAAAATGAACCTTAGAGCTTTATCTGTTAATTCAGGAAATTCATTCTGTATTTGTAGCCAAAATGATGATAACGTATTCTCACTGTATTTATTTTTTAGGAAACCATCAGAAGGTAGTTCTAAAAGTTGTTCTTCTTCTATTGACGATAGACCCTTTGGCATAAATTTGTTTTTATTGAAAAGGTATCTTATCCACTCAATATTAATGTCCAATTCAGGGAAATACTTTTCTAGATTCATTTGTAAGCTTTTTAAATGCTGCATGATAGTAATTTTCACATCATGGTCAATTTGTTCATTTGAAGTTGCGAGCAATTCATGAAGCAATGGAAACGCGTCAAATTCTCCATAATGGAGAATTTGACGCGTTTTGCCATAACTTCATTTTTGCCAACGTGGCGTTCACTTCATCTTGGACATGAAATATAGAAATTTCCTTGCCTTGTAAAGATAAATTAAGACTATTTAATACAGTAAATATATCTGCCAGGTATTCTAATTGACTGAGCCATTTCCAATTATATAAATACTTTTTACCAATTCAAACTTTTCATCAAGAAAAACTTGTAGTTCATTCCGAAGTTCAAATAAACGAGTAAGAACTTTTCCACGAGAAAGCCAACGAACATCGGTATGGAAAAGAAGTTGTGTATGGTTGCTTCCCATTTCTTTGCAAAGTTGAGAGAAAAGTCTGGCATTTAGAGGACGACCTTTAATATAATTTATGATTTTTACAGCTTCATCAAGAACTTTTCTTAGGTCTGTAGACATCATATGTGTAGCAGCAGTGTGTCGACTTTACATTTGGTGCAACAGCTTGAATCCTTGAAACAAGCCCTTTTTTAGATCCGACCATGGATTTCGCTCCGTCCGTGCTTATTCCAACATAACTTTTCCAATCAAGCTTGTTTTGATGCATAAAGGTATTTATGCTGTTGAATATTTCTTCTCCTGTTGTATGTTCTGGCAAGGATTGGCAATATAAAAGGTTGTCATGAATTTTTTGATTTTTTTCGTACCTAACGAACACTAGAAGATTTGCAAAATTTGTAATGTCGGTGGATTCATCTACCTGCAACGCATAATAACGACTCTTACGTATATCGGATAACAATGTTTGTTTTATATTTTCAGCCATTTCAGTGATTCTTCGATGAACAGTACTATTTGAAAGGCAAATCCGATTATGTAAATGCTTTTTCAATTCAAAAGATCTTTTTGCATTATTTCCGATCATAATTTCCGCTATTATTTTTGCTGCAGGCTTGACCAAAGTTTCACCAATTGTTTCCGCTGCACCACTTTTTACTATTAATAGCAACACACGATATGAAGCTTCTGAAGCCTTCATGTTTTCACCTCCTGACACGATCGACATCACTTTTTGAGATTCTTTTAAATTTTTTAGTTTATTTTGAAAAAATTCGACAGGTTTGTCCTTGCGTTCATTATGTTTCGATTCAAAATGGCGATTTAAATTACATGGTTTCATGTTTTCATTTTTTAAAGTTTCACCGCAAATTACACATAATGGAATAGGTTCCTCTTCATTTCCCGTCCATGAAAATCCACATTTCAAGTAATTTATATTGTACTTACGAAGTTTTCTCATCTTCTTCCTAGTTGGTTCTTTAGAGATGTCAGACGACACACACTTATCAATTTCACTTGATCCAGATACAATATTCAATTCAATACAACAATTTTCTTGTTGCTGACAGCTACTTGTATCTACTATATTCCTCTCTTTTGCGCATTTTAAAAATCCAGTCTTTAACCAGTGATCCATACTTAAGAATTTGAAAGCTAAAAAAAAATTCTCATATTTGACGAACAGTCCTTCAACAAATGGCTAGTGAAAGCAGAACTCGAAACAGACAGCAATGGTAGGCCAGTAGATATAAAGCAGCTATGAAGACGTCCATATGATTGGTGCGGTATTAACAAAAGATCGCGCTACTAATTGACATAAGCAAGCTGACAGTTCAGTTGAAATGCTAATTCTCTTCAACCGAATTCCTTATATAATATCTGAAACACATTCACTATATATTTCTTAGTTTTAACACGTTCACTCAAACAAAACCATATGTTGCCGGTGCACCATATGGTTTTGATTGTCTACTATACAGCATTTTATGTAGGAGGGGTCATGCGATTCATTAATTCCGTTTTTACCCAGTTGTCTCTAATTGCACTATTTGTTGAGAAATATCACACAGCCTGCAGCTGTCTCTGTACCTTATTCAGTGATACAATAGGAACGTTTTACGATCTCAAACTTAAATTTTATTCCACGCGTTAATGATGCATAGCCAAAAATTGCCACGAACCCCCTGAAGACCTTTCGCGAACCCCCGGGGGTACGCGTACCACACTTTGAGAAACACTGTCATAGACAATTAGCCTTGGAAAATATTTTATTGATATTTACCATTAGCGTGTCTTTGCATTCCTTGGAGATTTTTTTTTATTGTTGTTGCTTAAATTCGATTAAGATCGTCCATTATTAATACTTTTTATTTTTGTGATTCTGATGATTTTTCTTGGATCTATTTTATATGTTGTGATTTATTAGTCTCTTTGCTGTTTAATTGAGCTACTAGTTTGACTATTAATTTGTTTCTAATATTGTTTTTTAAGAACTTGTGAATATGGAAGAGTAGATTGAACTAAATTATCCTACACTGCTTAGATGTGGTGGACTGTCATTACTAAACATTTTTGTTTCCTTTTTCATTTTGCAAAATACTGTTAGTTCCCTCACTGCTGTTAATATGTCCTTTTTTAAAATTACCGCTTATTTGAGCACATAACCGCGTGCGGCCATTTTGGCGATTCCTTCTATTCAAAGTTGTGATCATATAAAGTTTCGACTTGAGCTGCTTGATATCTATAATAGAACAAAGTTTTAAAACAGAAGTACTTGACAGATTTGGTTCTCGTTCCGAGAAGAGTGAGCTTCCCATTGACCTTGACCTTCCGGCTTACAAAGGGACGGTTGGGTCAGCTTAAGTGGCAGCAGGAGGAGGAGGAGAGATATTTGACTTTACTATGGTCACTAATCTTAACCTGATTAGGGACGTTTGTAGTAAGCCGTATTCGAACAAAGAGGGGGTAGAATAAAAGTGACTCGTACACACGCAGGATCAAAGATTGCTGCGGCCTTAAGTTATAACTTTTAATAGATCCTCCTCTGCCGAATCAATACTTAATTACACCTGAACAGAGGTTTATAATAGAACAAAATAAATAAAAGTTCACATAAATAGAGGTTTAGGTTTAATGGCTTTTAGAGGTCCTTGTGATGATAATAGGCTGTAACTTGTCTAGCTTATATATAAATCCGGCCATACTTATACGCGTTTAGAATTGCGAAAATGAGGAGTAAATGACTATTAGAAGGAGCATTGTACAAGCAATAGGTCGGTACCTGATTCATCTAAGTTCTTTATTCAAAACAGCCCAGAAGTAGACTAAAAAGGAAGGAACATGTTCATTCACGTTGGAGCAATTCTGGTCCAGTGTATGTGTGTTTATAAGTTATAACTTAGAGGCTACAGCAAATTTAAATCTGGCCTTGAGCATTAGCGATTTTTATTCTACTCATGGTTCGATTACGATCGTGTATAATTAGTTCTGACTTTGAACAATATGTTTACTCTGTCAAAACAGCTTGAAATTAAAAAGAGGAAGAAGTCAACAAATGTGTCACGATAAGTGATGTCATTAGTTCCAGTTATACACTTGTCACTGGCCTTTGCACCTCGTACAGTAAATACTTCTTCCTCTTATGGCGTCTCTGATGTATGCAGTACTCCAAGGGCAACGCAACGAAGCTTTGTGCAATAAAACTATTATTTTCTTTCTTTCGTTTTTTTTTTTTTTTTTCTCTAGATGCGAAACTTCACTGTATCCTCGTAAATTTCATTTGCGGTTATTTTCGCAGATCTGTTTGATTGTATTATTACAACTGGATCCTTGTACACTGCATTCCGATTTTACTTCTAATTATGCGCTGGCAACATTAAAATATTTGAAAGATTATCTTTCATCTTTCATTTTAGAAATTATAAGTTAGTTTATTAAAATGGTTTTTAGATTCCCTTTGATCATCTTCAAATTTATATGACAAATTATAATCGTTAATATAGGTATCAATGGATCATATTTCGCAGGCAGATTTTTTCAATCTCCATAATATTTCCTAATATTCTGAGGCTACCTCACATCAAGATAGTTCGTAATAAAATTCATCTACTACTCAAAGAAATTCACAAACATCCATGTCACAGTAGGATGATAAATGACAGTCGGACCATTTCTGTTTTCTCTTTCAAAGTAGCTTGAGGGAAGAAATTTGTTGCGCAAAGTTAAGACTAATGCAGTAATCTTGCAGGAGTTGGATACATTTGAACTATAGGACAATTGCTAGATATGCAAATTCATGATAGGAATTACCCAATTAGTACAAACCAGACTTTTCAGGGTGAGTCGAATGGATTAACAGCGGATGAATGGATTATAGATGCTAACAGAAGCATTGTGGTATTTGGTGAGCAGTTGTTTGGAATCATGCCAAAGTAAATAAAGTAAGAACATGCCCTTACTGCACTGTGTATTCTGCGGGTGGTTTGTCTGTTTCACAGGGAATGAAATTCTTTTTGATGAAAAAAAAAAAAATCCTGATACTGCCAATAAGTTCCGTGTTAAATCACGTTCAGTCGAAAATCCTTGACGCATCTCACTCAGGATAAGAATCCATGTTTACAAGCAAAGGGTAAGTGCCGTTCTTCAGACTGCAGTGAGGAGTCGCGCTTACCAAAAGTCTTGTGATAGCATGTCTGTTGGAAATGCGATGCTTAAACAGACCTGGATTCGATTCTCATCAATGACAAGAGAAATATTTATCAATTAAAATAACAGAACTTTTTCGACTAAGTGTGAGTCCGCGTTATATGAGTTTTTCGTTTCAGACAAATCGGTGGACTGTAAATATAAGGTAAAAGTAACTGAGTGCAATAATAATTCTGGGTGGATGAAGAGGTGGGATCATACGGAGATGGAGGTTTTTTTTCCCCCCGGTAACTCGGGGTTTTCATCCCTCAAAACAGCAAATCGGTCCTGTGAACACACACGGCTACAGTCATAAATATACTTACGACAAGGAAGGCAACGGGAAACCACCTTGCTTATAATCATTTCCCTTGTATGGTAGCATATAGCTACCACCACCATCCGTATCCCTGAGGGAATAGGATAGAATAGGAAGAGAGGTGGGATTTGAATTCGCTCAACTGTATGACCCGAACTTAGGGACAAATAATTAGAAACCTGAAACGGAAGCGACCAGAAGGCTGTATGCAGATTAGATATAACCAAGAAACTAGCCATTGAGAGCTGAGGAATACTAATAATGTCGGCTTCTGCAGTCATTGATACAAATGAATGAGACAATTTTTTGTCAAATCGGCTTAATAATTATTCTGAGTCTTCTGTACTGATTTCCGCCGTGAAGTTTATTATTATTATTTTTTTTTTTTTTTTTTAAAGGCGACTGATCCCTCCTCCACCTTCTGATTTCAATGATTCCTGTGAATTCAACCCCTTAATATAATTTATTGAAGCTATAAATCGAAATGTGCGTGTGCGATATCTTTTTTTTTTTTTTGTTACCTTGTAAAAGAGTTCAATTCTTCAAATGAATACATTCTTAGCTCACCAAATTTTATCACTTTATTACATCAAATCAAATGAAATTACATAAATTCAAATGATCACAATACTTTTCCATAGAATTATATTTACACGTAATTTCTGCATTTGCAAATTTTACATACATTCACGATACATATATTTTCTGTTTATTGCCTTTTTTTTTTTTTGAGATTCCGATGATAATATTTTGTACCAAATTATTACCCGCAACTTCAAATAAAATACGTAATGAGCTGCCAAAACGAAAATAACTTAAGAAAGAGATTCTTTCTTAAGTTTTAATGGCAATTAAGTTTTAATTGCCATTAAAATTAAATATGCCGTTAGAATATGCAAGTGTATCGTGTAGCTTGCATTTAGTGCAAATATACAGTGCAAACAAAAGCCTTATATGACTGCATATAATCACATATATTTTACAGTCCAAGTGGAATATATAATTTCTACATATTATTATTTCACGCTTTAAAAATGTATACTTTTTTTGTTGTTATTTTTGTAAAGTAAAACAACATTTTTCTCTCTAATTTTTATGATAATATCCAATTAGATTATCATACAAAGTGCAAGAAAAATATTAAAACGCAACTATATATAACATGGTGTAAATTATAACCGTTTGTTCATTCAGAATTAAGATACTCCATCTTTATCATAGCGAATCAGCAGTGAACTGATGTTGCCTTTTATTTTAGAAATTACTTCGAATATCTATTTCTCTTGTATTCAATTCCATTTGTCGTATTAATTCAAAATATGAAGACTGATTGCTAATGCAGTAATATCATACTAAATAATATTCCCGTAAAGTGATGTGTAGTATTTAGAAAAAAAATATTTACATATAATAAATAAAGACGTTAGTTTCGATAACTAACTGTATTAAGCAAATGTGATTAATTGATTGATTTCTGGGTAGCTACAAAGTATTCACACACACACACACATACACACACACATACGCGTTGCCTATAGAAGAAACCTCAATGAATTTTTTTTTAAATCTTTTTCCACAAAAAACTACCACTGCACAAATAATGAATTATGTATGATATCGGAATTTTTTTTTTAAAAAAAAAAGTAGATATTTTCGAGTTACTTGGCAGTATTTTTTACACAGTATCCTTTACTTTTTCTGAATTACAAGGCGACTACCTAAAGTGAAAAAAAAAAAAAAATGATCACGATCGCAACTGTAATTGCTCTTGCTTCATTGGAGAGATTCCAAAAAACTACAAATGGTTAATAGTTCACTGTTTATCTTATGATAAAAAAGTTCGTATAGAAAAGCAAGTTTATAAAGATTTCAATACGAGTCAAAACTTGCAAGCCGATGGCCATATGTATGTCAATAAATGAATATTTGTGGCTTAGTATCTTTCCTCATTATTAGCTGAAAGTTATAATTCCTTGACATATCATGTACATCGAAAAAAAACTTCTGATAAAGTTGGAATCCATTCCACCACAGGCTTGCAAGAGAGGAAATGCTACCAGATGGTCGATTTGAGTTTGAAGTACCTGTTAAAAGGTTGTTATTGCTAAGGGCTCAGAGTCAACCCTTCTCTTTTTAGAAATAGAGTTATGAAAGAGTTAAAACGAATTATATTTAATTTTATTTTTTTTGTTTGAGTGAAATACACTCAAAAAATTTTTTAAATTTCATACTTATATGTATTTCATACTAAATACAGGATCTTATTATAATACGTGATTTGCACACGACACATTTAGCGCCCATCATTCAGCATGCGATTTTTTTTTTCCCTGTGTTAATTATCGGCATAATATTGGAAGGAAGTTAATTCGGCATTTGCTATTTTTAAAATTAGTCTTAAAAATTATTTCCTAAAAATCTAAGGCGAGAAAAAAAAAAGCAAATAAAATTTAAAAAATAATTGAAGAAATGAAAGGCAGTGAATTCCATCCAATTTTAATTACGATTAATGAGCAAAATGTGCAAAAATAGATTCCTGTTCTTTATTATTATTATTATTTTCTATCATTATTCTTAATTCGTTTAAAACATACAAAAATATTCATTTGCCTAAAGTCACATAAAGTGACAGATTTTGTAAATAAGGCAAAAATATTTACCCTTTACTTCATGATGCTTTACACTATATCACATTACTCAAGTGAATTAACTAATCTCCCCTTTAAGATTATGGAGATATCTAAAAGGAGGTTATGGTGATTTCAGGTGTAACAATATTCTGACTTCTTGGAGTCAGATTACTTACATAAAACAGTCTTCTACAAAGAAAAAAAAAATACACCACTAAAACAAGCAGAAATGCACTTCCATACTTTTGTGTAAACATACACTTGCTTATCACAAAGGATGAGAACCACACAACATATCACGGAGAGTTGGAATCCTCAAGCACTAATGGTTGTTTATCATCAACATCCTTTTTGCTTTCTTTTGATGACGTCGCTTCGGGAGAGAATTCGTGGTCCACCGAACCCCAACTTGGTGCCGGACTAAAGGCTGCACCCAACAAGGATGACTTCGGAGAAAGTGGACCTCTATTCATTAACTTACTGTGATGCATGCCATATAAAAAATACACCATAAGGCCTGAAACAAATGAAATATTTTTATAATATATTTTCAGATTTTTTTTTAAAAAAAAAAGGATTTAATTCAAATTTTAGGTTTATTCAAAAATTCATTAACATCCATCCAATTCATATTTTGCAGATAAGGGAAGCGATATAAATGCTTCACTCCATTCTTTTAAAGAGGGCGCTTCTAACAATGATTCTTTGTTTCTGAGAAGTGTCTGAGATATCATTTTGCAGATATAATTGTATCTCAGGTCTTTATTTTACCAAAATGTTAAAAAACATAGTTATCAATATTTTTTCAATGATATGGGAAATACCGAAGCCTCTTTATTTCAAATACTGTAACCTTTTTTTTTTTTGCTTTTGTTTTTTAGAACTAGAACAAGTAAAATATTTCAGTTATTAATTAGCTGAAAAATTTCTCAAATTCTCCTTCAAAATACGACATTGTGATAATAATTCACACACTGTTTCATTATTAGGCTTCAGGACCTTTTTATATGATCTGTTGTCAAATTGCTTATGTTCTCGGCTGGTTTACTGATTTTCCGAAGAGAAAAAATTCGAGTTTCCTGAAAAAATTGTGTCACATTCGTATGAAACTACGGTGGAATTATAAGATCATGGTGTCTACACAAATCTGATTTGTGTAGACTCCATGATTCTTAACTGCTGAAAATAGTATAAATAGTGAATAGTAAAAATAGAAATAGTATTTAAATTAAGGGGATATTAAATCCCACATTGTTTTAAAACCGAATAAGAAACTCAAAGATTGGAATCAGAGAGTTTCATGCTGAATATAGTCAACTATAAAGTATCGGCGATTACTAACGTGAGTTAATGCAAGTAGTCCTACTACGTAGAAATAGAAATAATAAAATTAGTTTAATCCTTTATCCAAGTGTGAGCAAACAAAGTTTGCGCCTGAAAGTATCTTCAGGACTGGGGTAAGGTGGTACAACACTAGGTCAACTCGTTGCAAAGGTGGAGCAAGATACTAACACTCCTATCTCAGTATCTCCTATAATGCAAAACACATCTCCTTGCGGATATGTCTAGTGTTATGCATTAAGGGAAGGGCCACTACTCAGACTAGTTTCGAGCTTTATTGGGGTCTCTTCAGTGGGAGCCAGGCCCAAGTGGAGATACCAGGCAGAAGCATTAGCAGGTCATCTCTACCTATAGGAGTTGCCAAATGGTGTGCCACGCTTTTTTAATAAATTACTCTAAATTTAGAGAAAGATGTTGAAAGTTTATTTTTCACTTGGTTAGAGTATAATAAAATTAGTTTAATCCTTTATCCAAGTGTGAGCAAACAAAGTTTGCACCTGAAAGTATCTTCAGGACTGGGGTCCACCTTTGCAACGAGTTTCCCTGGTGTTGTACCACCTTACCCCAGTCCTGAAGATACTTTCAGGCGCAAACTTTGTTTGCTCACACTTGGATAAAGGATTAAACTAATTTTATTATACTCTAACCAAGTGAAAAATAAACTTTCAAGAAATAGAAATATAGAAATAGTAAATAATGAAAATAAAAAAAATTAAATAACTATCTAAATTCCATCCTTCTACGCATCTAATCAGTACTGGTTCAGGTCCGGACTTAATATCGAAAAAGAAGTTTTATAAAACTACATTCATTAGAGGCATTCAAATCTTATTTAGATAACAGACCGCAATATATCAGCTATGGGACCGTCAATAGCACAACAGAACTAATAAAATACGGAGTCGTACCACAGGGTTCAGTGTTAAGACCTATCCTATTAATGTAAATGATCTGTGCGAGTGCAAACTGTATGGCAAAATATCGTTCGTTGATGACACGGCATTAATATGTACTGAAACGACCCTTGAGGAATTAGAAAGTCGGATTAACCATATGTCGAAACTAAATCAATGGTTTAGCAATAACGGCTTTAAAATTAATACAGATAAAGCTAAATACACATATTTCGCCTTAACAGATAAGCCAGATCACGATATAACTATAAAATCTCATGAAAGGAATTGTATTCGCACTCAAAATTGTTATAAGTTGATTATTCCAAAACTTTCGTTTCTTTGCTTGGTACTAGTTGTTTTAGCAGAAAACAAAGAGTTCAAATTATTTTAATATTTTAATATTAATATTTCAAATCTAGCTATCTCTGATTGGGTACCAGTGGAGATTGAACTGCCCACTCAGTCTCCAAAAGTTAGATAGGGCTAAACGGCCTTGCCTTACTCCCTACACACAGGAATAAAAAAGGCGTTAGCTGATTTTTTTTTTTTGATATTTTAAACCAGGCAATAATCCTAACAAAGACCAGGCTGAAAGCTATGTGAGATGATTCATCATAATTGTAATCTTTAAGAAGAATCAATTCTCAGAAGTCACACTAAAAAGAGCCTCAAACAATAACCTAGTTTAAGTCAGAAATTTCTAGTTTCATTCTTTTGAATAATTCTGAACAAAAATGCTGATATTTCTTTTATAGGTGGATGCAGTAATTTTGTAAGTTAATTCGGCCTAATTATCCCAAACCTCACAAATTTCTGTTCATAATTATCACTTTTCTTATTATCGAAAAATTATAAATTATCTAGTTGCTTTGTACCTTTGATGTGATGAATCACCTTTTGAGAAGAAAAACAAATCGCAGCTACGTTGCACTGTTGTTCAACTATTTTTTTCGGGGGGGGGGTATGTATTTTTTTATGGTTACGACCGACGAAAGGCTGTACAGCTATAGAACATCAGTACTATAGATGTAAATAATGGGCTGGCTAGTTTTTTAGCATTTTGGTTATTTTATTTACTTTTCGTTGTAATTTTTATTCATTTTTACATGGGTAGGGTAATCCTGCTCTAAGACCAAACATGAAACTTTCTCAAGCCACTTCAGGCCTCCAATAAGCAGTGCTATGGTCTCACATCAGATGACGAAATTCATGTCTCACCTAAAAAAAACAATTACAAACATCCATGTCCATTGCGAGTTTGAATCCGCAACTCATTGGTTGGAGAGAGTATGCTCTCCAGTCGGTTCTTATCGACATGATCTTTGTGAGTACAGTTTATTTTTAAACGGTTTATAAGGGAATTCATTAATTACGTATTTCACTTTGGGAGCATGCATCCATATATATATTTTTTTTTAAAGTAAAGAATACAAATATAAAATTTAAAATTTCTCAGTGTCATAAAATATTTGTATTGGGGAATAAGTAAAGACTATTATTGCAGCTGCATATGGCAATTTAGCTTACGCTGATTTACATCTGAATGATAGGATGTATATAATTTTATTATCATTTTCTTTAATATAATTACTCAAAAGTCTACCTATGATCTTAAACTAGCTCTGTAAACGATAATAGCGTATAAGATGTCTTTTCTGTGAGGGAAAAGTGGAGTCGTTTTCGAAATACATCATCATCATCATCATCATCACAATAGGATTTCAAGTTTTCTTGCGAAGAATTTTCCCGCGATTACTTTTACACGCAATGAATTTTCTACACGATGATCTCCCGACGACGAATTTTCCCGTTTTCAGTGGTTTTCAGGCTACTATGACAGCACTACATGATTAAGTTTACATTATTATTAATCTCGTATCAACAATTTTCCTCCAAATCAATCTATTACTTGTGAACACTCCAACTATCGTATCTAACATTTTATTCTTCTAAGCACTTGTGACTGAATCACTCCAACTAAATCTTGATCTTCATCCGGGTCTTTTTTCTGCCATCTTGGAATCAACTACTTTCTTTTATGGTAGCCTTTTCTCTCCCATTCAGTTTAAATGGCCACCTCTGATAAGCCCTTCTCACATATTCTTGAATGCTCACAATACCAAGTTCCTTCCTAATGTCTTCATTTTTAATATGATTCTGCCATTGATACAATCTGTTCAAATCCTGATTTTTCACAGAACTCTGATTATCTGCGGACTCTAATCTTTGATTAAGTGCTCTATTTCTAACCCAACTCTCAGATCCATAACTTAAACCTGGTTTGAACATTGGCTTCTATACTGCAAGTTTAGTGTTTGGCTAATTTCCAGCTTATTCCATATGAATACATTCAGTTAACTCCCTATCACACGTTGTGCTGATATTGATAACGTTTTTGATAATTAAGTTGTCATTTTCATTAAAAATTGGACTAAATAGCTGAAATATTTTTCTTATTCTATGTGTTATGTTCTTCATTGAAAATGCAGCTAAAGTTTTCTATTTTCCCTATCTATTTTCATAGATTTGAACTTTTTATTGCTGATTTTCACCAAATGTATTGCAGCTGTTATTCATTTTGTTAGAGAATGCTGGAGACTTGAAATGGGTGTGCTTATGAGTGCAGTCTGCATAAAGATGCAGATGCACCAAGCAGAGTCAGTGTGATATCTTCGATTCTAACATCAGGTCTAATGGTGCTTTTTTTCGTAATGTGATCCATATAGATGACGAATGAGAGTGGAGATAATGTCCATCTTTGTTTTACCCTTGATTTTACATCAACCATTCTTCCTGTATTTGGTTCGATTTTAATTGCTGATTTACAACTTAAATATAAACGATGTATTGCTCTGTATAATGTTCCATATAATTATATTCCTCCTGGCACCCTGGCGTATGCCGTTTCTAGACTGCAAAACTGAAGTACAGATCCTTGTCATATTTCCACGATTTTTCAACTAATTGTCGTAAAGTGACAATGTGATTCCTTCACCTCTCTTTGGCCTGTTCATCTCCAAGATTCTCTTCCACAATTTTTCTCAGCTTCTTTTCAAGTATGATTCCATAAACCTACACAAACACTTAGTACAGAAATTCCTCTGTAATTTTCAGGCAGCTTTATTATCCTTTTTTATAGATGAGACTACGAGGACTCTACTCGAATTATCTGGAATTCGATCTTCTCACCAGACACTCTGAATTATGCAATGTAGCCACTGTGAAACTTTTATACCTCCATTGATAATGTTTCTATAGAATAAATTAGTACGTTTTCCTTTGAGCAATAAAAGGGCAACGATCATACCTAATAATTGCTTATACTGGATTCTATATAATTTGCTATTGTTAAGAATCTCGTCATCAGTTAAGAGATGACGAGATTCTTAACAATAATTAAGAATCTCGTCATCTTTTATTTATTCCTCAAAGGGAGTAGGAGACGCCGATACAAACTTATTAGACGTATATTTTTTTATCGTAAGGATTCATTGTATATAATTTAGAAAGTTGTCCAGTTAAAGCTTAAATTTAGAAATGGATTGACAAATTTTGGTAAAGGTACCATGATTCGTTAAAATGAGTCCATCCAGAACGGAAGGATGCATGGACGAATTTTAAACTACGCTAAACAACAATTCCTACATTATTGCAACACTCACATAAAACGGGCTTTACTAGTTTGTGCTAAAGTGATTTATTCCTAATAATTTATATAAACAACACGCAGGTTCGGTTGATTTATACATGTATATATAATACACATATCAACCACGGAATTAGAATATTTTATTTAATACAGTAAAAGCTCGATATAACGGACTCATTCGGGCGAGGGGGGGGGGGGTGTCCGTTAAATCCAAAAGCCCGTTGTATAATAAAGTAGATTTTCCGAATACATCGGTCTGCACGCGTTAAAACTGCCGCAAAAAGTAACGCCACTCGACAAAAGAACCAATTACAGCGCCATTGGTGTGATCACGTGCTAATCATTCGCCGAACATGTTTTATGAGCGGTGACTCATTTATGTCGGCTAAATTACTACAGTGTTTTTCCAACATATGATGGCTCATTCGCCAAAATTTGTTAAAATAACAGGAAATTAATAACCTGTTAATTTAATTATAAGCAAATCTTGGTTAAAAGCATTTTAAAATTAACAGGGTGCTAATTTTCACATGGGATATACGCACGGGAAATTTTGTCCGTTAAATCCAAAGTCCATTAAATCGAGGGGTTACTGTACTGTACTGGACATCCTTAAGTCCGAATTGCATATGCGATTTGGCATCGTTCCACAAGATGTTGGATTGCATCTACGACTACAACATACCAGGCGTTCACCAGACTCCTTTAACTGGCTTAGATTTGACAGAAGAAGACTTTTCTTCTGATCTTTTTTTCTAACATGTCCCATACATTCCCAATGGGGTTCAGATCCAGACTTTGTGGCCATGAAAGATGGTGGAAGTCACTGTCATGCTCGCTGAACCACTGCTGAATAATTTTTGCGTGATGAGCAGCATTGTCATCCATGAAACAACCGTCGCCCACTGGATAAAAAGTAACATTGCAGGATGGACTTGATAATCAACAATATTCGGGTATTCCTTGGAGGACACCCAACCTTCCAGGAATATCAGGGGACCCGTTCAGTACCAACAGAACATTCTCCCATTATGACATCACCTCGAATCTTGAGTTGTGTTTACAAAGCAGGCTGGGTTCATTGCTTCAGGAACTCCCGCCAGACTCTCTGCCTGCCATGCATAATTCGGTGAGATATGGGTCGAGAATAGCCTTCATTGAATGACTCGGTCAACTGCTACACACGGAAAGTTCTGTTTGTCCGTACAAACCTTCTCAGATGACGGCGATCTCGTTCCTGACAGTGTTTTAGGACCACAGTTACGCTTCTTATACAAGAAGTGGCATTTATTTTTCTGCTGACTAAACACCCAGGATATCTCACCTTTTGAGACTCAGCTCTGCTCTTTTCAAAATGGTGGCTGCATCCAGACCAGACGGGCACCCTTTGTCGAACTCCGAAAGATCCTTTGTTTTTCCAATTCTGATCAACACTCCTGACGATTACTGACCAGCAGCATTCTTAAATAGTCGCTTGGAATATGTGGTGACGCACGTGAAAAAGTATTTTTCATGTGCGTCATATTCGCAGCATTCTTAAATAGTCGCTTGGAATGTGTGGTGATGCACATGAAAAAATATTTTGCATACGCGCTGGGTGATTGATGTTTACGTACATCTGCATAAAGATTTCTAATTCAATGACTAAGTATTGTGTAGGTGCGCTCTACGTCAGAGGATCTTATTTATTTTAAAAAATAGCATTTTTCGATAAAATATCAGAATTCAACAAAGCATTTAACTAGGGAAAAAAAGTTTCAACATTAAATGTGGATGGCTCTTATTGAATTATACTGCAGTTCTATTCTAACTGCGATAGTGGACGCACACACATACACGAACACAAATATTTACATATAATAAATAAAGACGTTAATTTCGATAATTAACTTTATTAAAAAATACGATCAAGTGATTGATTTTCGGATAGCAACAATGTACACTCTTTCTCTCTCTCTCTCTCTCGCACATACTCTGGAGTATGTTGTGGTCATCATGGTCTTTTGAAATGAAATGTCTTTTTGGGAATATAAAATTCATCATCACCTCAAAGGGGTAAGATAATTCAACATTAAGTTGTTAGTTCGAGGTTATGAAAGTTCCGATTATTTTCCAATCTCTAAGACACAAAATCGAACTATTGAAGGAAAAATAAGAGACGGGCTTACAAATATATCCCACGATGACCAGATGTTCCAAATTCCTAATTGGAGAAGAGAATAATTAACAGTTTTAATTAACATTTTCTTACCTACTCCCATCCAGATAACCAGGCGAATCCATGTGATTGCTCTCAAATTGGTCATCAACATTGCATTCGTCAAAATACTAAAGGTAGGAAGAAGAGGAACCAGCGGGACCTAAAGATGAAATAAAAACTGCATATATGTATTATTTTCATGATAATTTGTTTATCTGCAAATAAGTCCATTAAGTTAATTCATGTCCGGTTCAAGACTCGAACTGATAACATCCTAAAAGTGCAAGCATTTACCAGCTATCTGTTTTTCATTTAGATGTGCTCCTTTTAGATATGCTTAGAGATAAATCTATGCTCCTAAAAGAGAAAATTTGATTTGCAGAACGGCTTATTTGAACCGCTCATAGGTACTGCTATTGCAGATACTGAATTTTCATGTCATCCTCCTCCTCTTTCAATCCACCAATTCTTTAGAACAGCCTCCGTCTTTGTCTTTTTCCAAGGACTAAGACTTTCAGCTGTTCAAGATATATATATATATATATATATGCCTACGCAGGATTCGAATCCTGCGTAGGCATGGATGTTTGTGATTGTCTTCCACCTTCATACATTCAGTGAATAAACACTCTCCCAAGATGGACTGGGTCACTATGAGAGAAGTAGACCCATGATGTTACTTGGGTTATTTAAAGTTGATAACGAGGTACAAAGACCATGAAGAGAGTTTATGTTTCAGATACTGAGATACTAATTTATAAATTTAGCGCTAGCAATACTAATGATAATACTACTGTATACTGGGTGAGTGTTCAAAGATTCCCTTTCATTGGACTTGTGTATATAAAGCTCCTTAGAGAATATATGTTGATTTGGTTCTACTAATATTTTACATTGCACCGTCCCTATGGATATCTATATATAACAGATGGTGTTACAATTATATACAATCGTTTACATTTAATATGGTTAAAATGCTGCTTTTAGGTTACACGTGTTATTTTTCCATAATTTTTGTAATTGAATATTATATCTATCGACAGTGGATGTTCTTCGGCTTTGTGTGTGTGTGTGTGTGTGTGTGTGTGTGTGTGTGTGTGTGTGTGTGTGTGTGTGTGTGTGTGTGTGTGTGTGTGTGTGTGTGTGTGTGTGTGTGTGTGTGTGTGTGTGTGTGTGTGTGTGTAGGGGGGGTAATAGTTGTGAATTAAGTTGAGTTAATAGAAATGAAATTCTATTAATAAATTTACAGATAGACTCGGGCAACTTTTCCTGCAAAATTTCAGTTTATCAGAAATCAAACAGTGAAGATGATTAGATGATACAACTGTGACACTGTTCACTTCTATTACTTTAGTGAAAAAATAAAATAAATAAATAGTGTAGGTTAGCAACATGCATCCAAGAAGGATGGATAATGTCTAACGTATCCGCGCGGTTAGCCTAGTGGTTATGCGCTTCCAAGGAGTGTCCTAGGTTCGATTCCCGTCGACGACGTGAGGAGCTTAAGGATCTGCCATAGCCAAGTTAGCCGTTCTTGGGCATGGACAACAGGGTTCTTCCCTCCCCCCCGTTTATCTGGGGTTTTTCATCCCGCAAGCAGGCAAACCCTTGAACACACAAGGATACAGCCAGGAATACTTAAAGCAATCCCTCCAGTCATAGGCCTGAATTGTCATCTATGTCAGTCCCGAGCCCGGATAAAAATAGGGGGGATTGAGGTAGTGCCGTACCTCCCCATAAAAGGGACGGCCGTTGAATCATCATATGAAATGAAAATGTCTAACGTTTCCTTTTTCAAAACACTGGCGTATCTTTTCCATAAATACACTTCAGAGAATGTATTTATTTATAATTTTTTTTTATTTCCCTGCCAAATTAGCAAACTTTATTATCGTCATGATACGCGAACATTTCTGACCAACTCTTTCTTGAATGGTAACATGAATGACATGGACCAGTAAAACTCTCACTATGATCTTCAGACCTAAAATTATGGTGAGAGAATTGCTGAATATTTCCCTGTTGGGTACACCGTATTGACCAGCCGGCAATGAAGAAAGAAAAACAGCAGACAACTGCTACTTAACACAGTCATTTTATTTTATGTTTGTACGAATATATAATTTGGACTTAATCCTTGAATTGTAGTACGTTGTAGATCATGTATAGATATAATGTGTATGGTAGTTACGCTAAGCGCTTTAGACTAAAGAATTCTGTAGTTTAAGTGCAACAAATAGTAATATTACCACGCCTACTACTACTATGTACGTCGTGTACCTTATACAAATCATGCACAGAAAAGCAACACATTTCCTTTACAGAACTTGGGCATCTTGCACAAATCCGAGTCATAACTTTAGGAAGTTGATTTTAATTTACGTGCTATCTTTCAATTCATGTGAAAGATTATTATTTATTATAAGTATTCATATGCAATAAAATACAGTTTGAATTTTAAAAAAATGGCATGATTTATTAAAGCAGAGGCGTAGGTATGCCATGAGCATCAAGTTGCCAAAGGCGCCAATAACCTAGCTAGGCTACTGATTTATACTTTTTGTAGCATCTAACTCTCTCTCTCTCTCTGATTGGCTAATAACGGCAACAGTCAGTCTTAATGATGTCAACACATAGGGCGTTTTACTTTTTCTTTTTTAACTTTAATGCAAGTCAAGTGAATGATACATCAAATCACGTTAATTTATTTGATAAATAAGCATACTACTTCTTAGTTTCCTTGAAGTATTTCTGATATATCAATACGTCAGCAAAAACAAAAATAAAGAATTTATTTAATTTGCCTAATATTCTGGTCATAGAAAAATCCATTGAACTACGTATAGAGGAGCATGTGAAAGACAGTGTATGGCAGATCTAGAGCCGCCGCTCTATCTAATCACGTTCTTAATTCTACTAATTCTGACGAGGAAGACTCTATCACACACATCCAGTGATCTGGAATAAATCAGAAAACATTTTTAAATACTGTGATAGCTTGAGAGAAGAATTATTGAAGAGACAGGAATTGCCGTCAATCCGGTCGACCTCAATCTCTGATTCTTACTTCTCAGCTATCCTACTTTGGCGTACGCGAGAGCATATCTACGTGAATATTCTCAACCATACTTGGTATCCAGAATGCCTTCAATGTCAGCAATCGGTTTGTAACTTAATTTATAGCTGTTATTCTCTTGTAAAGTATATTTGGTATTTTCTCTTTTCATGCTATACACCCGATGAAGTCTTCTGAGAAGACGAAACTACTTGTGCGTTCATATAATAAATAGTTTTTCTATTTTGTTATCCCTCAGCTTTTATTCATTTAAGTTTCTTCAAATAATAATATTTATTTATAAGCCAAGTTAAATTATGATCTCTCGTCACATGATTTATAAAAACATCGAGGTCACCAATCTAACATACAATAATGCCACGTTGGGGAAACTGGTTCAAGAAAAAGAAAGAATCCACTGATCTTTATTACTTGAACAGCTGGAAGTCGTAGTTCATAAGGAAAACCGCATAAGGAAGCCTGAAACAAAGAACAGAGGTAGGTAGGTAGGTAGGTAGCTGGTGCAGTTATTTTGAAGGTGAGATGGCTTAAGGATGTTGATCATTTTTCGATACGTAATAATGCTATAATTACAACGTTAGTTTTTTATATTGGTCCCACTCAAAAATTTTTTTTATAATCTACAAGCACATTCTATATTGGAACTTTTTAAGCCTCTTCACATCAATAAGTGGAGTGGTAGTCTCGCCTAAATTTATTAATATTCAAGTGATTTGGTTACTTAAGGTCATATATCTTTTTTTTAACTAAATGTATTCTGATAAAACGAAGAACTGCTTTTTAAACACTGTTTTTATGTATTTCTACGTGAAGAAGTAGTTCATAATTGCATTATTTATCTACTTCATTACAGAAGAGGTTGCATTATAGACAATAAAGTGCTTGGATTTTTGACTGCTGTTATAGGCGCATAGCTTAAAAAACTTTCATATGGAATATTCGAAGTCACGAAGACGAGAGGTTACAAAACTAACATAAAATAATGCCGCATAGTCACAATCGCTTTGTTTAAAAAATAGTAGCAAGTATAATAATAGTAAAAAATGCCGCCCGATGGTTACATATTGAGTACAAAATCATCTACAATCTACTAATCTTTTGAAAGGTCATATGTGACTAATACTTGAGCAATAAGTAACCATTAGTTAGCAATAAACTGTTATGAATGATAAAACTGTATCAATGATAAATACAGTAAAATAACCACAAATGTCTTTTATTTCCCAAAGGGGTTGGAGACTAGTAGACAGCCAACTCTACCATTAGCCAATCATAGACAGTTGGTCCAAGACTATCAGTGATTTTAATTGACATTCGGGAGGAGATACGGAGGGCAACTGCCGCCATCATGTTGTTACTAATCCTGTATTATTGCTATAATACAGGATTAGTAACTATAGTGTCAGTTCTACGATTAGATTTACTTGAGTTAAGGGATGAAAAAATGTTTAGCACGAGAAACCCTACTTGACTGTGCCAGAGACCGACTAACTTGAGAATGATCGAAGAAAGATTTAGAAAAGTTCCTCTAGTCGGCGACTGGAATGGTCTTGCTTTGGACAGCCTGTCGCTATGGATGCAAATGTCATTTACAGGCCTTAAAATGAATTAAAAAGGTAAGTAAGAATGGCTTTATTTATACAATATCATATGATTTATAACAACATAAACTTACCTTATAGCGAAGAGGTGATGTTGTCTGTTTGTGCATGAGAATCACGATAAACGCACAGCATATACAAAGGGCTAGGAATATCGAAACTAGCAGGGCCCACCAAACGTGAGCTTTTAATTGTGGTTCCAAAGACTGCATGACAAAACACAATATAAACAGAAAAAGAACGATGATTAGCACACATATTGTCACCACTTGACCTGGTTGCGTTTTAGACAAAAAAAGGGAATTGAGTATGTGAAATCTGTCTTTTAAAGTTCCAGAGTTATCATCCTCGATATCGTGTAGTTTTTCTTCAGAACTGCTCCCCTCTGTGATGAAGGATAACTCTTGATTTTCACCAAAGGGAGCTTTCGTGGCTGGTTTATAACGAAGAATAATGACGGAAGCGCTCACGAGCAAATAAGCAAGCAGAGTGCCTATGGACATCAATTCTACTAATGTTGTAATATCCAGAGTAAGAGCTAAGATGGCCGACAAGAAAGCGAAGATATACATGGACACCAGAGGGATTTGTGTTTTCTCATTCACTCTGGAGAAGATACTAAACAAAAGGCCATCATCAGCCATAGCATAAATAACTCTAGTTAAGGCAAACAGGGAGCCTATAAGTGCAGTTGCCATCCCACAAACGGCTCCTATTATCACAATAACTTTTGCCCAAGTAGCTCCATGCATGGCGAGAGCATCTGGTAAGCCAGCGTCACTAGTAATATCCTTATATGATACCATCAAGGTAAGAACGGACGATACACCGACATAAGCACTCGTAGCTATGCCCATGGCAATAAATGTAGCATAGGGGATGGATCGTTGAGGATCTCTAGCCTCTTCACCAGATGTAGCTATGGCATCAAATCCAATGTAAGCATAAAAACAGGATGCAGATGCAGCAAATACGCCTTTCCAACCATATGGAAGGAAGCCACCCGTTGCAGGATTCGTCCAATTTTTGAAATCAGCAAAGTAAGCTCCTACGCCTATAATAATCACAATGACGCTCATGTTAACTACAGAGAAAATGTTGTTAACGTGAGAGGTAACTCTCACTCCGAAAGATAGGAATCCAACAAAAAAGACTATAATAATTAATGCCAGAAAATCAATATGTTCGGCAAAAAAATGAACATGAATATGTCCTACAAAACTATCGGTAGTGTTTTTTACCACACCTCCCAAAAGAGAATCAATATATGCACTGCAGGCGCGTGCTACGGCAGCTACTCCAATCACATTTTCCAGAGCAACATTCCATCCAACCAAGAATGCCCAGATTTCACCAAGAGCCAGGTAGGTATACGAATATGCAGATCCTGCCCTTGGATAACGCACTCCGAGTTCGGCATAACAAAGGGCAGCCAAGAAAGAGGTTATTCCACTGATAAAAAATGCAACAACAATACCTGGTCCAGCAATTGCTTTGGCCACTGAGGCGGTCAGAACGTAAACTCCAGATCCCACCATGTGGCCTATTGCCATAAGAGTTATGTCGAACGTGGTGAGGCATCTTTTTAGTTGAGTTTCCATCACATCACTACTAAGAGATTTTTTTCGGGTGAGTTTGGAGAAAAAATTCTGTAAGACAGCTGCCATGGTTGTTTATGAAAAATCACTTGTTACCTGAAAAATAAAAATACAACAAATCACTTGTGAATACTATAACATTTATTAATTATAAACACTAATAACAAATATAAAGAATAAATTTTAGCTAAATTTTTAACACACGCTATTGAACATCTAACACAGAACTCGCGAAAGTTTTCTTAGGGATTATTATTAAATAACAGTTTTGGATTACCCTGTCTTCCCACCATGGTCACAAAGTATCAGAATTATAGACCTTCTCATTGTCAATATACATTACAAATAATTTGCTACATTTCTACTCCAAGAATTTCAAAATTTTCTAACAAAATGCTTTGACTTGGTAGTAATTTAGGAGTACCCTTCTCTTCACGAGGTGCCGCACCCACCAAGATATCATTTAAGGATCACCTTTCATTATAATAAAGGATGTAACAAGCATTGTGGTAGGTCTGATTGAGTATACTGATATATGTATCAATTTAATAGAACACTAAAGCAATATTAACCCAAAAACAATTATAAAGATAGTGTACAGATTCAAGCAGCTGCGTCTCACAAGATTACAAAGTATATGGATGCGCCGGAGAAGGGAAGAGTTATGGTATAAATACACATTCCCCCAATTTTTTATTTTTTTATTTTATTTTACTTTATTTTTTTTGCCACATGACTAAAACTAAGAGACTAAAACTAACATTCTCTTATTAATACTTTATATTACTGAAAATCACGATGTCCTAAAAAGTTTACAATATGAAAGAAGAAGCTTAGCTATTTTTAGCAATGGAGCAGATCACCTTATTAAGGACTAGGCTAAAACAGTTGAATTTAATAAGATTTAAAATGACCGATATTAATTAACATGCTTGTGTCTTGAAGGTAAGTAGGGTCAAAATTTGACTAAAGGCTTGATTGGAGTCGAGATGGTATGCAATTTAAAGTGGTGGGCGCAAGATAGCGACAACTATAGAAAATACATGAAGATAGACAAGAATTTTGAAACCAATGATGAAAAATTTAATACTAAAAAGATGAATTTGTAAACTTTGGATTTCGAACTGAGAATAAAAACCTATCTGCTCAATTGCCAAAAATATCTTAGCTTTTTCTTTCATATTCTCTTATTATTTTTGGCCATTTATCGTGATCGTGGCTTGGATATCCAGATATTTCGAAGTCTTTTTTGTTTTTGTTTTTGAAGAGGTCTTCTTCCTGAACTGTATGGTGTTGGTTTTTACATAGAAATTAACCTTCTGTCTATTTTTACTGCCTAATCATTGAAATTCATAAATAATTAAACGCATTTTTGACTTTGATGCAAATGTTACATACGTAATATACCTGTAAAATTTTAAAAGAGAGAGAGAAAGAGAGAGAGAGAGAGAGTGAGAAATTGAATGTGAATTGCATCAAATTTGAATCAATAGTAATTATACATTACTATTAGTTATTGATTTCAAATTATGTTCCCAAAACGATTCATTTATAATGCATAAATTTTCAGATGTCCTCAAACCAAAACAAATGCCTAATTTGCTTAATATATTGCACTACGATCGATGAACTATATTTTTATGCTACTTTTAGCAAAGTATCTGTCATTTAAGTCGAATAACCATTTTATTAAAGAAATATAAGAATTAATGTTGAATCCTTGAAAATAGAAGTAATTTTGCAATAAAGATTTTGAATAAGAGAAAAATTTATGAAGGCGACTTGAATTTGATTAGCAATATGAAATATGAGCTTGCATATTTCATATTGCTATGAATGAACGAATTTTTTTTCCAGTCCTATTTTTATATTTGTCATTTTCGGGAAATTTTATTAACATTTGCAAAGGAACCAAAAGTTCTATTGTTATTTTTTAGCTTTTTATTTATTTATTTATTTATTTATTTTTTACCAGAAGTCATTCTTTTATACAAAAAAAAAAAAGAACTCCAAGCATCTACTAAACTTGAACCTCCTCTTTCGGGTTTCGATAAATCAGTTAAATATTATGTTAATGTTTTGCATTAGTAAACTCATGTGTGCCCAAGACAATAAGCACGTAATTAATAAGAAACCAAACCAGACAATTTCATATTCCATGGCTTGAAACAAATATTCTTTGGTGCAGAAAATTAACCTTGCATTATTCACGATGCTAATAGCACTGTCATTTAACTAACTTCTTCTTTGGTACATGGTGCGTCGCTCAAGATCAGGGTATACTGTAATAAGAAATTAGGTTGGATAGGAGGAGGGGGGGATGAATAGTTCTTTAATGTCTTCAAAGAGAGAGAGAGAGAGTGAGAAAAAATTTTTAAGAGAAAAAGTTACTCAGTTCTTTCTCTCTAATTTGCTCTCTTTAGGTATTCGTGAGACCACATATGAACTTTCTCATGTTCGTCTGTCTGTCTGCATGATTCGATGATAGATGAGGTGATTTTGAATAAACTTAATATTTGAAACACTCAGAGAAATTGTCTGAAAAGTCAAGGGAGGTGGAGTGTTAATTTATGACAATAACATAACATATTTTTTTCCTTGCATCAGTGATGCAAGTAAATTAAATTGACGCATGGGTTGGAGTTACTTTCGGACACTAGTGCGCCTATGATGCACTTGCATTTATCTTCTTGCCCTTTATTTATGTAACAGCTGTTTTACTTATATATATATATATATATATATATAACGGCTTGAAACAGCCTTCATCTATAAAAGAAATGAAGCCCTGATGAAGGCTGTTACAAGCCGAAACTAGTAGTGTTTTAATATTAAAACTTTTTTACTTAAATCTCGGTTTTAGTCATTCAATTATTTTTAAAAAATATGTATGCTAACCGAGTCACCGAGTCAATGATCATTCTTTCACATATATATATATATATATATATATATATATATATATATATATATATATATATATATATATATAGCCAAGTCGCTCAGATCATGGGTCTTAGGACTTGTAAGTAGAGGGGGATTGTTATAATTATTGAATGAAAGTTTCTTTATAAATATAGTAAAATCCTTTCAAATTTCCCTTACATATTTCTATCATACCCTTTATTTTCTTCCTACTCGTGAGACAAGATTCCTTCCATCTTGCTAGCATATTTATTCCATATTCTTCTACTAGCCAGCATTCCAGATTTCTGATATGACCTCAGTCATTATTCTTCTCTAGGTCCTTTCCAGATTCTCTTCATTCCCTTCATCTCTTTTTAAATTTTCCCTTCATCTCTCTCTCTCTTTAGAAAACGATTACTAAATCTGCACATCAGGGTTTTTGAATTATCTAACCGTAGTCCATCTTAATGTACGGTAGCTTTTTAACCTTTTCTAGGTGGGCTTCACATAAAAATACCGAACTTAGGAAAATCTTTGTTTATTTGATATTCATTGAAAATTAGTGCTAAGACATTTTGGTCTACTGCTTTCATTTCACATGTTGGACTGCAAGAAATAATAAATGAAGAGAAAGGTAAAAAGTAGTTAAAAATGTCGAGAAAAAAACTGCATTACATAATACAGTATATGGAAATCATCCAATGTCATAATTAAACTAAAATAAATATCTTCAATAATACACGAAGGCCTAATCATTATTCAGATTCCCTGAATTTTTAATATTTTGAATTAAAAGAAAAAGCAACAAGATTAGTGGATATGTGACTGTCTGAATTTATGACACTGTACTGAAGTTGAGATGGATTATTAATTAGTTGAATGGGTGCATTAAATTAGTATCGCGCAGTAATAGAGCTAAAATAATGTAGTATAGGAGTACATAAGTAAGTACAGATTGATCAACTCAAAATATCGTTAGCATTTCAAATTTTCATTCTTTCTTAACGGTATACCTTTACAGGAGATAGATGAGAACACAGCCATTTTATCCATATAGATACGTAAAACAGACTTTTAATATTTAGCGGTTATGTTTATTATTATTATTATTATTAAAACAAGAAGAAATGATGCTGCAATATCAATTTGTGTGTGTGTGTGTGTGTGTGTGTGTGTGTGTGTGTGTGTGTGTGTGTGTGTGTGTGTGTTTTACTTACTTTTCTCTTAAATTTCTGGTTTATGTTTTCATTTCTATTCTAACCCCCCTGTTTAATTTTTGATGGCAACTTTGAAAATTATTGGATTTTTTTAAATTTAAATTAGATATCGAAGGTTGAGGATCAGTCAAAAAATAAAAATAAAAATAAATAAATAAATAAAATAAAAAAGGAATTAAGTGGAGAAATTAAGAAAATATTGTTTGTTATTTATCTCCCATAAGATTAGAATATTCTCTGCAAAAATGCTTCCATCGTTTCGAATATTCGCAGTCATCACTTAGCATCGTACAACTGGCTTTCAAAGTAAAACGTGTAAAGGACAACTTCATTCAATATATTCCCTTAACAGTATTAAACAGTACGTTGCGAATGATTGGCTACTCAACAAAAAAAAAAAAAAAAAGTTGTACGCATTGGGGTCGCAATTCCCTTGACATGCTTCGCCACTTACTGGCATTTTGTCAAGAATAACAACAATGATTTATCACCATTAACAGCTAGGAATGCTAAGCCAGAAAGCTTGGCTATTTCTTAAAAATGTGATTCAGGGACATTCAAGCTGTCGACAAACAGATAACAAGCAGATAACACGGCAGGCAAGTTACTTAATAGTCACTTATTAAATATCCCATAAATAGCTGAAATCATTCCTTTAAGAAACTAAAGATATATAAATATATTAACACGTTTAAGAAAGGTGTAATGATAGTTATTCAAAAGCAACTGACCACTAAAAAATGTACAATTGTACATTAGAAATATTTTCTTTCATGAAAGAATTTAAGTATTTCATAATGCTCATTCTTAAATTTCTATTAGACTTTACACACCATTTAAGAAACGTAAAACAGGGCACACACGAAGTATAATTACATAACATTTTCATACAGTATAATATATTTAATCTTAGACCAAATTTTAGACAGCTAATTTTCGTTTGTAGTCATGACTATTTGTCTTAATTTCTGTTTCTAAAAAATTTAAGACTTCTGTTCGTCACAAATCATCTCTACAACGCATCAAACTTGTCGTGATGATATATCCTTCTCATCACACTATGCTTTTGAAACCATTTACCTGATCTATTGGTTTCTAGTCTCTATCTTAGAAGTTAACGTACAGTCAATTCCTAAAAAGGGGGGAAAAAGTCTTGTTAAAATGTTGAATTATCGCCGCATTCTTATCCTGATCTACCCGAAAACAACGGGCTGTAAATTATCACTTTCTTCACTACATGTAAGCTTAGTTGGTAATTAACGTTACGTATGGATTCTTTGATATATACAGGGTGGTTCAAAATTCCACGTACTAACTTTGAGGGTAGGTAGAGAACATCAAAATCAACCATATTCACATAGGAAAGCATGACCGGAAAGGCCACCGGAAGGTACTAACAGGGACACAAAGATACAGAAATAACACAAGGCAGTGAGTAGTGTAAAAAACTTTATTAGGCGTAACTGAACAGTTCAATAGTAGTTGGATACATAATATGGTAAACGAGATGCATGTCTGCCATCTCAGCGTTCGTAAAACGACGCATGTTCTTCGTACGACGTCGAAAGCTTGAATGAGGAAGCCCTAATTGCTCACCTGGAGCGCTGGCAAACAGCGCCACCTATCACTTTCGGATGGCGTTTCCGGTCATGCTTTCCTATGTGAATATGGCTGATTTTGATGTTCTCTACCTCTCCTCAAAGTTTGTACGTGTAATTTTGAACTACCCTGTGTATATATATATATATATATATATATATATATATATATATATATATATATATATATATATATATATATATATATATATATATATATATATATATATATACACCATGGAAAAACTGGAGGAAACTCTGCCAACATGGATGGCTAATTGAAGAGAGTCTCCTATGTAACAAAACATGCTATTGGTTGGGTTCAACTGCTGGATGGATATTGAAAGTCTAGGTGCTTTCATCGACTGTGTAGACTACCAACCTTGCTTAGAAACCTTACTTGGACTCTAGAAGGAGGTGTTTCTAGATTATCTAACCTTTACTGAATCCAGAGTGCTGATGTGCTATAGGTTTACAATTTTTGAATGACTGTGTGTGAGAGAAAAGAGACTACAAATGTTATGCGTACGCCCTTCCTGCTTGTTATTTTATAAACTTTGAAGCTAAAAATAATCAAAATTTTCTATTTTGATTATTTAACTTAAGTGCAGATCTCAACACGATATCATCCGGCAGGGAAAGACAATTTAGTTGATTGTCCACAGTAACGGACAAGATCAAATATTTCTTTATTGCTTAACACATATTTGTAACTTTCTTTTTTATCCCCCTAAGTAATCAGCATTAAGAATCCATTGTTTTCCACTGAACAATTTGGCTAACTGAAGACTAATATTTTACTGCCTCGTTTCATTCTTGTGTGGTTATCGTATCCGCTCGTCAACCAAAAGGATGTGGGTTCGAATCCTGCGTTGTGCATTGATGTTTGCGATTGTCTTTAAGTAGGAGATCACTTTCATCACCCTGTGTAAGATCACCGTCTACGCTAATTGCAGGAGTAGAGCGGCTTGAAAAAGTTCCATGTTTGATCTGCAGCAGAGTTTCTGGACCATGTAAAAAATTATTTAAAAAAAAACGCCAAAATAATTTTAAAAAAAAAGAAAACGAAAAATCCTTGACTTGCCCACGGTATGAATGTACTATAGGCATATTTGAATGTTTCCTCTTTGAGTTTCCTAAAGCCAACGTGCAGCTATTCATAATAAATAAATTAGCATATGATTAGCCCTGTCGCATTCACACGATTTATTTATTCGTATGGGTCCCCCTCCCTACTCTCTCTCCTGAGACCGGCACCTTTAGTCAAAAGACACCAGATAAAGGTTCCTCACGTTATAGACGGGAATCGAACCCAGGTCTTTTCGACCGAAGGGCTTCGTCTATATTCACACGATACTCTTATACTACAGGTTCTGCAGTGTCTTGTGTGTTTGGATGAAGGTAAGTCGACTGGAAAAGACGGAGTTCGATTCGCAGAGCGAGAAGAGGATTCTTTATATGTTTTTTTCCCCTCTTCAACTGAAGGGGAGTTAGCCGATCTCACATAAGGAGGTAGCAGGCGATTTTCTTCCGGAAACTCAGGTTTTTCATCTCGCGCATAGCAAATTGTCTACAGAACATAATAGAAATGAAATATATGAAAACAGCGAGTTATACAAAACTAGATAACGAGAAATGATGACATACTGAATGAACTAAAATAAATACCAAGAATGGAAACCATAGAAAAATAAATAACGAAATGGGAAGAGTATCTACAACAAATGGCTTATGAGAGAATACCCAGGAAGATGATGTACTACAAATCAAAGGGCTAAAAAAAACAGTAGCAGACCAATGAAATGCTGGAATGAAACCGCAACAGCCCACGGGCCTAGATTCCTGAAAAGACAAGAAGAAGAAGAGTATGCCCTATATCCACTATTACCATTAAAGCTTGAAATCAGGGATTTACTGCCCAAATAATTTGATCCACATCTAATTCTCCCATCAGAGATGGTTTGAATAAATGTTACGATCATCCACCAGTTGGTTTTCAGATAAATACCCCTATAACACCGACTAATGAAAGGTTCACTTCTGATAGTTCGAGCAAAGATGGAACCTGTGGGTGGAACGTCACGCATTTTTAGAAAAATTTGCTTCCTTACTTTCTCTCCTATAAGTAACATAAGTGCAATATCTGAGAAATGGGAAGACAGTCAGAAAGATAAAAACAGGTAAAAAAAAAATGTAGAAATCCATCATCACAATTCTTTATTTAATAAATAATCCTAGTCTTCCTTTTACTTCTTAATTATTTATTTTCTTTGTTTGCTTCTTTCATTCTTTCTTTCTTCTTCTTTTCTTTTTAATTATAACTAAAACAAAAGCTTCATCAGTAAATAAACAACCACTGAAGTCGAAACATATCACATATTGCTTCTCAGGTACATTAAGACTAATTTAGAATCAATTAAAAATGCATTCAAATTAGAATCTCTAATGCAATGTAATTTATTGCAGCTTTTTTTTTTCTTCATAAGATGAGGTCTTATTGAACCCACTGCGTAGGAAACAACTGTCTGAAATGGCACGCCCACACTAACTGACTCAGGACGCATCACCTCTCTCTCACTGTTGGGCTTTATCTCTGATTCTCTTTTTTGTGTGTGTGATAAAAAAAAGACGTCTGTCGATGGTATTTATCACCAGTAACTGCTTAAGCATAACTGTTTTCTACTTCATTAAAAGATATTTTAATCATTCAGTAAAACTCGTAAATTAGCACATTAAGTTTAGAAGCCATTTTGAATTAAAAATTCCTTTTTGGATTAAGGGGGGGGGGGGTCAGAAGCCATTGATAAATCGATTTGAGTTTAATAGATTCCTAAGATCTTAACCATTCAAATATATGATTTTCGCAATTTCTGTTTTGTATATATTTTTTTTCTAAAAAGTAATCATTTTGCATATTTTTAATACGGACAGATTTAATTATTTTCTCTGTTTCTTTATTACTTTCATTCTCTCTCTCTCTCTCTCTCTCTCTCTCTCTCTCTCTCTCTGCTTGGAATGACACTGGGAGTACGAATAAACAGCCGTACTTCATATACTAAGTAACAAGAATTCTCTCTCTCTCCACACACACACACACACACACACACACACACACATACAAATTAAAAGCACGAAAGGATGTCTGCTGATGCTTAGAAAATTTATGTGTTGGCCATGGACTTCCGTTATGTCTCGCCTGAGTTCGTGTTTTTTCCTGCAAACTTTAATCCAGAAATGTTTTATTTTATTTTTTATTATTCCATGGTATTATTACACCAGATCATAGAGGTAAAGTTCATGTATTTTATACGGCACCTTTTCTGGGTTGTTTAAAAATATTAAAAAAAATTCACTGCTGATTCAAATTGGTTATTGTTGTTAAGCAATAAACGAATTTTAGATAAATTATGTTTTTGAATTTTATGATTATTTTGATGAAATATCAATCGTAAAGACAAATTGAATAGCATTTACTGACTAAGTAGCACATATACTTCTCTAAAAATTAGAGTGCATTCCCTCGGAATGCCATTTGTTACCATAAAAGTTAACCGAGTTAATATAAAAGTGAACAGGTAGCCACAGTTACTTTTAAGATAATAATTAAATAAATAAAACAAAACGACTGAAAAATGAAATTACTGTAGTCCTGTGAGAATGGTGTTTGCTGTCATAATGTAGACTATAATAGCAATCCCCATCCTTTCAAAAAAAAAGACATTTATAGATAAATTCCTATAGCCGACGATAAGAATTTTTTTCTAGGTCGTTCTTCGGCCGGTTCACGAGTTAGCTGATTTCTCGTAAAGGCAAGTAGATTTTCTCTGAAAATCGTATTTTTAACTTCATAGCTCAAAAACTTGATTTAGGTATTAAACTATTCTTAATCTAAAATACATAAAAGTTAACCGAGTTAATATAAAAGTGAACGGGCAATTAAAATATAGGTTAAGAATATAGGTACCATCGTTAATTCATTCTTAAAGTTTGATAGCCAAAATTGAAGAAGACATGAAGAATAGGTAAATAAAATAAAAAAACAAATTTGTAAAAGAATACTTTTGTCACATGTTCTAATCTTGAACCCTCCCTTCAATGAAATTCATGTCTGGGACCTTTCACGACACGCTCTCAGTAACGGATAGAAAAATCGCCAGAGCAAGAAAAATAATTAATATACATCTTTTACAGGAAAATAAATAAATATTGTAATTTACCATTTAAGAATTTAATGTTATTTTATTTTATTTTATTTTCACAAATCTGGAATATGCTATATGGATAAACAAATCCAGAAAACTAAAGTTAAATATATTTTCTTCATTGTTAGCGAGAGAAAAAAATCAACACATTCTACGATGGTATTTTTCGCCTTGGGAGCAATTAATTTATATATAGACAAAAAAAATAAAAAAAAAAAAGAAAGAAAGAAAGAAAAAAAAAAAAGCGGTAATAAACACCTCTTTCCCAAATAGGACTCTACACACAGTAAAAGGAGTTGGCGTAATTCTGGAAACTCCTAATAACCAAACTGTTGACTGTTTGGTTATTAGAAGTATCCAGGAATCAGGATACTTCTAATAACCAAGCATATTCGTACATTGTTGATTGCAAAATTATTAAACCTATCGGTAGATTGTTGCAACAGTAGACAGTAGATAGCAAACTCCAGTGTTTTATGATAGACCTTTTTTTTCAATGTCGAAAACTTTCTAATTGTTGTTTCAATCGTTGTTCCAGATGAGAAGGAAGTCACAATACAAGAAGGTCGCTTATCAGAATGAGTCTCTTCTACCAGAGTGGGAAATATGCCCATCGCATCGCACTTAAGACCATATAAGAGTTGGTATCCACCTACGAGATGTGAAGAGTTATAATGAAGCAGATTTCAATCGAATAAAGAAAAGTTTGATTTAACAATCAGGATGGAAATCTTTATTTTCATGAATGTTGATGTCACGTAAGTATGTTAGGATGAGAGATGAGCGATGAATGCGTTTGATTTTAACTGAGCGGCACACTGCTGTAGAGAATAATGAATGCGAGGAGGATTTGGAGGAAGCACACCATTATTCCTACGCAGGGTGTTGCGTAGTTGAAACCTGGCGCATCCATCACACAGAAAGCTCATCAAGGGTGTAGTGATGGGATGGGCGTAAGCAAAAGCCTGGTGGGTGGGCGAAAAATGAGACAGAGCAACTGGATCCTGAGGATGTGAGATGGGGACACGAGTGCGGCAGATATTTGCTCGTTAGGAGGGGGAGGAAACGATGCACTGACTGTTTTGTGCTGGTGTCTTTCCGTATGGGTAATCTCCATCCGAGGGATCCGGTTGAATAATTGGGATTTCTTTTTTCTCTCTTTAGGTTTCATGGAAAGGACACTGAGAAAAGATTTCAGATTCAGATGGAGAAGGAGATGATGAAAGTATATATTATCTTCATGCCCCCATCATGACGTTATATGAAGGGCATGAAGGTAATATCTTTTTGGTGGCATGGCAAATGCGACAGAACTGAAAAGTGAAGAATTCTGTTCAAATTACATCAAGAATTACGTTGGGCGTTCGCCAGAGGGCTTTCAACAAAGAATGAGTTAACCAGTCTCAGACAGAAGAGTCGGTATTTTTTTCTCCTCCCACTAAACAGATTATTGTACTTAATGCACATGCAATGGACAAATATAACACACGCTTATAGTAAATTGTGAAACCACTAAGGAAAGAGACGCCTGCTATTAGAATGAAGAAAATAGCAGGTAATTTAATTTTTTTTTTTTTTGAAGATGTGTTGTTTGTACAATTCCTCAAGATAAATAATATCTTGTGTAGTATGTAAATTTTTGTATTTGAATTATTCTATTTGAATGTATTTGAAGGTATCTGTAAATAAAGTTAACTCCGCCATTGCCGGTCCCAAGCCCGGATGAGAAAGGAGGAGGGCTTTTACTTGTGGCTAGCAACCACAATTCATGAAACGTTTTCCCTCTACAGAAATTTAAGTATCGAAACATTACGTCTGCTGAAGAATCGCGAGAAGAAATGATGGAAGTTGGTGAAAGCTCTTACAGAAGCCAGAATACGACGGAAGGTTCTTGGAAAAGATATCTTCACACCCAAATCTGCCACCAAAATTGGATGTTGGAGCATAAGGACTATGTATGAATCTTGAAAAGCAGATCAAATTGCAAAGGAGATGGAGAGATACAAAATACAAACACCAGGATTAAGCGAAACCAGGTGGAAAGTAATCGGTGACATCAGACTAACACAAACAAATACTTCATATATTCTGGAAACTCTGAGGATGAAGAACATAGCAGGAGTGTTGCTCTGATGATGACAGTCGAGACAAGAAAGGCACTATTGGAATGGAACTAAGTATATCAGAAATAAGAATAAAATACAATTTCAAAACCGATGTTACTATAATAAACATCTACAATTCTACAAACAGTGTAGATAGGGAAGAAAAAGAAGCTTTTTATGACCTACTTACAGAAAGAGAGAGAGAGAGAGAGAGAGAGAGAAAGAGCAGCAAATGAGATATCTTAATTCTGGGAGATTATTGTGATAATGATGAGATAAGAATAATTACTAGTTGAAGATGAAAATGGAATATTATTCAAGGACTTCTGCCTATTTGATAACTTAGTCATATGAGGTATTACATTTAAACATAAGAATACATTGATCTCACCAGACGGAAAGAGTTTAAACCAAGCAGTTCACATAACCATAAATGATTCATGGAGATCCTCCTCGCAAGAAGCAAGAGCCTCGAGAGGAGCCAGTGCATACACAGATGAAACGAGCAAAGACATTTAAATCAAGGAGCAAAAGAAACTGGTACAATATAAATAAACTGAAAAATAAGGATATTAAAGAAAACGTTTTCTTGTACGGTCCAAAGCAAATATGAAACAATTATACAAAATAAAGGGGAAAATTGATATGTAGAAGAAAAATGGAAAAATACAAAATAATTGTACAAAGAAACTGCTGAAGAAATATTACGAAAACTGGGGGGGGGGGGGGGGGAAGAGAGCGAAAGAGAAATATTCAAAAACAACAGATAAAAGATTAAACAATACTTTTAAGTGAGAAAAGAAGAGAAAAATAGTAAAGAAAAGTTTAAGAGATAATGATAATAAAAAAATTTCATTAAAGAACTACATATTTTGCAAAGAAGTTCAAGGGACACAATAGTGTCCCTTGAACAATAGTGTCTTTGTAAGGAACAAAGAGTCATGACGCCCACCTTAATAAGATATGAGACCTTTAGCTACGATGACAGCAGCAATCCTATTCTTTCCACATGCGTACGATTGCAATCAATCCGAATTTTGAACACATTGAACACACACACCCAGTGCTCCACTACATCCCACAGATGTATACAGTATGGTTGAGATCAGGGAGGTCAGTCAAATGTGGTGACGTTCATGTCCACAAACAGAGCAGTTACAGCTGCAGTCTTATGATGCAGAGATAATGGTCAGTTCCGTAGAAAATGCTACAAAGATATTTATCCTCGCACCACAAAACAGAGGTGCAAGGCTAAACTTGGAAAAACAGGACTATACCATACACCGCTACCTCCGAATTTATAGTTGGGATTATGCACTCTAGTAGGAGACATTTACCGGGCATTCGCTATATCGCACCCATCCATCTAGTGGGTAGAGGGTGTAATGTGATCCATAGCTGCATAACACAACTTTCAAGCTTCCACGGTACATGCTCGTTGTAACACTGAAGACGACGCTGGTTCGATTAATGAGAAGTTTGCATATTAGTGATCCTACCGTGGAAACCCATGTTGTGAGACTCTTTTCTGAAAATATTTTTTGTGCAGATTCGTGTTCCAGTCGATATCCCGAATGGCGAATTTTGCATCTTATCCTTCGTAGCACCCGACGGTCACATTCGATGAGTGTGGTGAGTCATCATCCACTGCAGGTAGCACTTGCTGTTCACTCCCAACGCTTCTATCTCAGTATGGTACCACTAACTGTTGATCTGAGATGGCCCAATTTGTCAACAACTTGCCAAAGAGATAGTCCTGCAACATGACATCCTATCACAACGCCTCTTTCAAATTCCGTCAGTTCCCTTCTCGCAGCCATTTACACGAACAGAGTTGCACTGGTTTGGGAGCATCATATTTCCTCAGTTTATATCGTCTACAAACACGTGGCTCGTTACATGGCACTATGCACCTTGTCCATGAGGGTGTCCATTTAAATTTTTTCCAAGCAGTGTGTGTAAGAAGGTTGAACAGGCTGCATCAAACACTTATTCCAGAAAACTGCTCGAAATAACAAGGAAGGTAACTGAAAAAATTATGAGAACAGATACACCAATGAGATAACGACGAAATATACTCACGCAGGGAAAAGAATAAAAATGAGTTTGGATAAAACTTTCAGGAAATATTAAACAGTAAAAGCGCAATAAAGGAAACTATATTCCTAAGATATATCAATATGGAAACGTTCAATATAAATATATAACAACAGCAGAAATAACTAAAGCAATAAAGAAACTCAGAAATGGCAAAGCTACTAGGATAGATAATATAGAAGCAGGACAAATTAAAACAGACAAACATATATCTAACCCCGCTATGGGATCCTTAGGGATCTCATGCCAGTCCTAAGCCTGGACTGGCATGAGATCCCTAAGGATCCTAAGGTCAATGCTCTGACCGTAAAGGAAAACACGATTGTTATCTGATGCCTACACGATCAACAGTTAAAACATTCCGGCTCGGACGTCGCCCCGATGAACATGGTCTGCTATACCAATCAAGCGATCGGGGTTGGATCGAAAAGTGGGATACCGAAAGGAAACGGAAACTGAAACCGACAAAACTATTATCAATAGGTACATGAAATGTACAGACACTTTGGATGTCAGGAAAACTAGAATTACTTCACGAGGAAATGAAGAGATATCGGTGTGATATACTAGGACTGGCGAAGGTATGATGGACTTCATCAGGAGAGATAAATGGATGCGAAGTCATATGGTCAGAGCATGTCACCAAGCACGAAGCAGGAGTTGGCTTCCTTCTTAACAAAAAAGCTAGAGAGGCACTGTTAGGCTACAAACCAGTCAATGAACGAATCATAGTATGAAGATTTCAAGCATAACTATCTGATATATCCATAGTCGAGATATATGCATCCACATCTGACAGCACAGATGAGGATATTGAATTATTTTACAAAGAACTGACAAAGATAATAGAAACAATGCCAAAGCAAGATATATACAAATTATGGAAGGAGACTGGAATGCCAGAGTTGGAATAGAAAATGATGGTTGGGAAAGCGTCATGAGAAAATATAGTTTTGGAGAAAGAAACAAACGAGGTGAGAAAATGTTAAAATTTGCTGTGCACCACGAAATGCTAGTCTGCAACACACGATTCCAGCAAAAGGAGTGTAAAATATCGACTTGGCGATAAATGGTGGGAAAATAAAGAACATGATTGTTATGATTACGATTAAAAGAAGATGGATAACATCGGTAGAGCAGTGTTGAACTTTTCAAGGAACGGATATAGATTCGGATCATTGCTTAGTGATTACAAACATCAAATCCCATTTTCAGAAACGAAGAGATATAGCAAGAATAAGTGAAGACGAAATAGGAAGAAAGTACAGAACAGTGTTAAAGAAGAAATTAAAAGTGTGGATAAAGAAACAAAATTCGAATCTAAGAGTGAAAGAAGTAATGAAGGCGATAGAAGACGCAGTTGAAGAAACTGTACCAGAAGAAGAGAAGATCAAGAAAAAGTGGATTAGAGAGGAAATTCTCCTGTAGTTAGCACAGGAGAAGAGAATGTTGAAGATAAGAAGGGTTACATCAGAACAAGTATAGAAGCAGTACAGCAGAAAGTGCAATGAGGTGAAAAAAAAAAGTCAGAAATGATAAGATGAAGGTTAGAAGCTCAATGCAATAATATAGAACAGCACTATGGAGAGAACACAAACCTGGGGAGGTGTACAAAATGATTAGAATCATTAATAGAAAGTGGCAACACCAAAACAGATCACAATTAGAGATGAAAAAAGCAACGTATTGATGAATAAAGATAAAATTGTACAGCGGTGGACAAGAAACTGTAGTGAGTTATATGAAGAAAAACTAGATTTAGATAGTATTGGGAAACTGATTGAAGAATTGAAGCAGATATCACCACAAGGTAATGAGTATGACATGAACATTTTAAGAGGAGAGGCAGAAAAAGCAAAAGGACGGTTAAAACGCTACAAGAGTCCTGGTAATGATAACATCACTGGAGAAATGATTAAATATGATGGCGAATATGGTTAAGAAATGCACCAACTATGTAATATGGTATGGAAGGAAGGGAAAATACCAGAGGAGTGGGTGAAATCGATATTAGTGACATTATAGAAAGGAAATAAGCTGGAATGTAAAAATTATAGAACAACTTACCTCGGTAAGATGATGATGATAATGACAGTAAGACCGAGAACACAACTGGAAGAAGCATACTTTGCAAACGAGCAAACAGGATTTAGGAAAGATAGAAGTACAATTCAACAGATTTTGACAATGCGGTTAATAGCAGAGAATGCTAGGAGAAAAAAAAACAAAAACATATATACGATTACTTGCTTCGTTGATTTTCAGAAGGCATTTGACAGTATCATTATCACGAAACATGGGCTCGCTGCCCGTTGGTGTCCGATGTCTCCTTCACTATCTTCTTCCATCTTTTTTTGTCCAGTGCACAGTGTCTCAGTTTCTCTAAACCCATTCCACACGTCCTTTATGTCGTGTATCCATTCTCTGTATAGTCTACCGCTTCTGTTTACACCATCCATAATACCAAACATGAATGTCTTTATCTTCCGGTCCTCGCTCATTTTGCAGATGTGTCCAAATGATTGCAGCTTCAGTTGTATAATCTTCTACATTAGAATCCTTTCGCTGTAGCTTCGGACAGAGCTCTTCATTTATGATTTTCTGTACCCATCTTATTCTTAGAATCTTCCTGTAGCAATTTCTTTCAAATGCCAGAATTCTTTTTCTTGATTCTTTTTCTTTTTCTTGATTTCTTATTTATTACCCGCGTTTCAGATCCATGCATTAGAAGTGCTAGAATCCTATGGAATTGATAGAAAACTAATACCTATATTAAAAGATGTTTATAAGAATGCAGTTGCAGCAGTTAGAATAGGTGATGATTTGGGGAAATGGTTAGAACAAGCAGAGGCACTAGGCGGGGGGGGGGGGGACCCAATATCACCAAGCATTTTCACATTTAGAAAGAGCAGTAGACAACATGAAGGAAGATGCGAAAGAAATATCAGTATATGGGATGACAATTAACAATCTGAGATTCACAGATGGCATTGTTATTATTGAAGAAGATGAAAGAGAACTACAAAAAACATTGAAACTGTTAAATGAGGAAGGGAAGAGATTTGGACTTGATAAGATTTGCAATTTACGAGTAGGCTGGAAAGTTCTGATAAACACCTAGAACAAAGATGGTATTAAAACAACTGGCATGACCACAAGAAAGAACATATCGTAAAACCCTTCAACCCCCATTTTTCATCAAATTGTAATAATATGTTTGTTTGGATTATTGACATGGCAGTACCCATCGATAACATCATCAACAAACAATTGGGGGGAGAGGGATCATAAAATATCGAAATCTGGCAATCGAAGTTGGCCGGCTGTGGCTTAAACACATCAAAGTCATCCCAGTATTTATCAGTGCACTTGGTGAAATTTCAAAGAAGCTATCCTACTATCTACAGCAATTAAATATTAACGAAGTGACCCCATATGACCTACAAAAAACAGCATTTCTTGGAGCAGTCCATATTTTACGACGCTACCTGACGGACAATTCTTAGATTCTTGAGTAGAATCTGAATTGTTTTGTATCACTAGTCAAATTTTTATTTATATGATATCTTGTTTTGACTGTGTATCAATTATGTGAATAAAATAATAATAAAATATCAGTTATCAAAATACCCGGATTGTCCATACTCTTCAAAAGGTGTAAAAGGCGTAGCAGGATTATTTCAAGCATACAGAAAACCACCGGAATGGCATTCATCTCTTAACACACAGCACTGAAAGTACTGTAAAGCCCGAAAATATTATTTTTAACTATTGCAAAGAATGAGAACCACTGAACTATAGGTTCTCAAACATTTTTTCTTCTTCTTCCAAAACTGAAGACACTATAAGGCATTATAATTTCCTACAAAGAAGGTAGTAACAAAGTGTTTATCTTCTTTCTTCAATAGCGAAGTCATTCCATAAACCAAACAAATTAATCATTAAAACCAATAATTCCCAAATACTTTTTTGCCCACTACTCAAAATATGAAATCACAAATGCTATTCAGCACTCCAAGCAAATCACCACAGATGTTTAATATAACATTAACAAAGTAAAATGAATGTTTTTTTTTTATTATTATTATTAAAATAAAGAGCCAAAGGGTTTCAGTTCAACGATGCAAAAGTATATAAGCAAAGTGGATATTAGATCCAGCATTATTTCAAAGCCGAATGTAGAAACTGAGTTTCGTAAGGTAAGTTGACTAGATAGCTTATACTCTCCGACATTCACGAGTTACCTTAGTGTGAACTACTTAGAAGACATAAGCGCCGCCCAGGCGTTCGGCTTTGAAATAATGCTGCTGGATCTAATATCCAGTTGGCTTATATGCTTTTTTTTTACTTTGTGTTTCGTTTAATATATAAGGAAATTACTTTATCGCTCACTTTATTTATATTTTTTCTGAATAAAATTCAACTGTTGAACCGGGGAAAAAAATAAAATAAAACAAAATCACTAATTTACTTGAAATTAAATTATTTTAACTATTATTATCTACTATTATTTTGGAGATCGAATCCCATCAGAAGAACTTTGCGAACGTGAGCTTGGAGATGTCATTCTACAAAACAATCCTTTGAACATATTTTGTTTATTTGTCAATTCTTTTAGAAATATACATCATCACTTGGTATTAGTATTAAACACGATATATCTGCAGTTGGGAAAGTTAATTTATATGCTAAGCCTCACTTTGGCTTAAACGTTATAAAACTTCACGCCATGTGATAGCTGCGAAATCCTGCACCTGTTTAAACACCTGTAGAATAACACTGATGTTATTCTACGCTTGCGAACGTCAAGAGACTTACCACGAAAACATTAATTCACCGACACGGATAAAACGCGTTCATTAAGTAATAATTTTAGCACTTACCAGAGACGTAATGGCAGGGACTATTTCTGTCCATCTAATGTGTGACGTCACCGAGGTAAAACCAATTGCAATAATTCACAATTCATGCGGTAATTTTCACGTAATAAATGAATTTTCACTAAAACATTAAACGCATGTAAAAATGGCATTTTCAAAATACCAGATGAAAAATAGATGACATTGCATTATCCGAGTTATGAACTGTTTCTCCAAACCGTAAAGGCCAATAATTTCCAGGAAGCAGTTCCGCTTCGCAAATTTAACCTTTATAAAAAATATAAAAGAAAAAGCTTCTGGCAAAAATAGCTGCCTTTAGTGGCAGTTCTGCTACGCTATCAGCTACAAGATATTGATAAAAAAAAAAAAGTCTGATGGGTTGTGCATGTTTTATTTGTGTTAGTTATTTTACAAGGAATCTTTTGAATAAGATTTATGAAAAATTAGCACTTATCCTTTAATCACAATCATTAAAAGCCAAATTTTGAAAGACTTCAGAATAATTAACTGGATTTTATTTATATTCAGGAATGTTTAGATGTTTTAAAAATTATTTTAAGACACTTCAAATATGTCGTACACACTTATATATATATATATATATTTTTTTTTTTCCTGCTCTTAATTAATAATAATATCCAAAAGTGTAAATTAAAATTGGCAGAAATATAAATTTAAATAATAAACAACAAATAGTGCCGTACTATGAATGCACAATATTTTTTATTGTTATAGGCTTTACATCCCGCTGCTAGATAAATAGGCCTTTGCCCAGCAACTTGGTGTAACAAGCTGATAATAGCGGGCTCTTTATTCTTGTTTAAGTTAAGGGATTCTTGTTTCCTGGATTTCTTCTCTCCACCTTTCTTTCTCTCTCTCTCTCTTCCTGGGAATTCAAACTATAGTACCAGTTTGTCTATGAGCCAAATTTTGAAAGACTCCAGATAGCTGTTTTTTTAAATACTGTGTAATTTGAGTACAGTAAGTTTAATTAATATAAATTATTATTGATTATTATTATTATTATATAACGCTAAAATAATATATTTTATTTAGTACTGTGTATAAATAACGTATTTTTATTTATATATAAAATAAGAAACACTTTTACTCATTAGAAAAACAAAAAGCAAGAAGAATTATTAGAGAGAAAAGAAAAGTACCCACTAGCTTAAACTTACTCCTGCTCAAAATATACAATATCCAGAATGTATGTGTGTGTGTGTGTGTGTGTGTGCGTGCGTGCGTGCGTGTGTGTGTGTGTGTGTGTGAATATATATATATAATGGGCTGTATTTTAGTGCATTTGTTCTTGCTCTAGCAATATGATCAACAAAAAAAAACGCTTTTGTTCCTTGAAAGTTTGTCGACCTCTGTGCTAATTAGAACACAATTGCTGACGTACAATGATGTATGGCATCCTTTGTATGGCTAGTGCTTTCAAATTTTCGACAAGAATTATTTAAAAAATAAGCGCTCCTTCGTGTGATTCAGGACATAATCAGTATATTGTTGGATTCTCATGCATATTAATTAATTAATCGCATTTGAGTATTGGTACACTTGCAAGTGCTTTCTTCGGTTAAAATATCGTATTTAGTGGTCAGCAGATGTTCTTTAGAAAATCTTTTTCCGAATGAACAGAGGCTTCAGGATAATTCAACCAAACTTGAGCCTTGGACATTTCAAATTTATGTTAATAATCTTAGAATTGAGTCTTCTTCTTAATGGCCTTCGAATGGAAAGCGTTCGAATCCCATCGATAAACCAAGCATCTCTTTTGTAAGTACTTTTCAACAGAAGGTGAATTGGTAAATCTCATAAGATTGGATTGGTTTGTTTGGAATTACGAGCTCAGCAGGTAAGGTTATGAGGCTAGTGCATATCTGATAGTTGCGTGTGATCTTCTGGCTGGTTTGCCTGTTTTGTGGGATGAAAACGGGATGAAGGGTGGGTCTCATCCCGTTTCATGGGTCCATCTCATGGTATTGAATCTCAAGTTCTTCATTCAAAGTACTCGAGATTCAGAAAGGAAAAAACACTACCATGAGAACTCACAAATTAACAGATAATAGCAAACAACTGAAATAAGGGCTAGCCATCCTAATTCCGCCAGGGTTGGCTTCGAATGCCCGCATGTATTGTGTGGATGATCAGCGTAAGCACACACACTACATGCAGGAGTTAACTAGGATTTTAAATATTGCAAACGAAGGTGTGCTATAAGATTTTCGCAATATTCGGTTGAGACAACCTCCTTTAAACATCTAAATAAAGTTAAGACACTCAAAACAAACGATTCAACAAAAAGTCCATTTACCAGAATGTTATGCTTATGGGATCTATATTAAGAATAGAGGCGTACAGGTATAAACGCACCTATAGTAATAATTAATTTGTGTGCATCCTTCCCTTCCCATGATTGTCGCTCCTCTCTATTTTCCTTCGTTACTTTGCTGATTAAACAGGAAACACTTCCGTGTGAGGTCCTTTTATATCGCTCTCAGTTTCTCGTATTTTAATTAAAAATTTCACTAAAAAGTGCTGGTTAGTTAAGAAGTCATATTTTAACGCATGTTAATTTTTAAAATGTTCAAAAAAAATACACACACACACACACACACATGTTAATTTTAAAAATGTTCACGCACACACACACACACACACACACACGCACGCACGCACCCACTCACATTATAAATAAATGTTATTAACTGACATTTTTCACTACTTAGTTTTCATGACAAGGACATGTAATGATGTTTCTGTTCCTACTGAGCGTTTTGACTAAGAAAACTGGATTCAATAATAAATGTTGCAAATATATAACCATGTTTACAAATGCAGAGGCCACAAAGTGCGGTATCATTTTTTTCCTCCCGAAAGTCTTCCAAGAATATGTTAGGCATATCTGGGTATCTTTTACTAGAGATAATAACTAGAAGATGTAGTCCTCACATACAAAGGGAATACTAATACTCATAATAAATGGTGTTCTCGAAGCTACTTGGGTAGTTTTTATGAAGACAAGGGAATACTAATACTAATCTATTAGTATTAGAAAGGGAATACTAATACTAATCTATAACAGAAATAACTTACATAAATGATTATTGGAAGATTGTGACCCAATCTTTCATTTCAAAGATACTTCTTCTTTTAATGATTTACATATTATGGCTTATATTTGCATAGTGTGGTTTGTGTTAATGTAGTTCAGTGTGGAGTGGCCTCCGCGGAATAACTCCAAGAATTCCATGGAAGTGTCATTCTTTTTCTCCGGGCAAAATTGCAAATAATTTTATTTTCCTGCCATATTTCACAATATACCTCTTAAATTTTTATAGCGAATAAACTGCACGCAGTTATTATAACAACAGTTGTTTTGTGCATAATGATTTTTAAATATTTACATCTTCATGGTTACATACATAATCATCCCTAAAAGAATTAGGGAAAATAGTTTGTATAAAATTTTTATCAGGAATGTTTTGGTTACATAATCGTTACATACCGTAATTCAATCGTGTCGCATGATGTATGGCATAATACATGTGACAGATAACATTATTATAATCACGATTCTAAATGGTGTTCTCGAAGCTACTTGGGTAGTTTTTATGAAGACACTAGAGTAATTAGTTCATAATTTATTATCACTTAATTGTATCCCATGATGTCATTTCAGGGTGTTTTCATCATCATCATTATCACCATTAATTATAAATATGCAGATCATTCACTAATGAGTTGTATCGAGATCAAATTGTTTTTCTTTTCGGATAACTTAAATTTTTTTTCTCTCGCAAAGAGCAGCCATCACTTAATTGTGAGCACGATAAAAACATATGCTTGCAACTATTACCAGTAGAATCTGGTGTAATGCGAAACATGCAGGTAAGAATATCAGTAAAATCAAGAAAACAAAGACGATCTTTTTTTCTTTTTTTTTTTATAAATTAAAAGCCATTATTGAAAGTCGTTAGGTATCCAATTGCAACCTTTGTGGTAAAAGTACTTAACCGCTTCAAGCCAGTCATGTGCAAGAAAGAATTTTCACAGAGAATATTATTGCACTGAGCACAATCCTTCCTCTTGATAATTTTTTTTTCTCCCAAATAATTCATTTTACAGTGACCTTTTGCAACTACAGCGATAATAGCAGATCAAGGCGGGGTTCCCTTTATCGGAGTAACGGTGAATGTTGAATTAAATAACACAGAAAAAAAAATAATAAAAAAGGTAGATTTTCGTTACATTAAAGGAATGTTAAAAGTGAGGGGAAAAAGTTATATTAAGAAAACAAGAAATGTTACAAATCTAACAAATATTTGTCAGTCGTTTAATATCTGACGAGCTCTCCCCTCCCCCACATCCCAAAAATAAAGAAATAAAAACAACTCATGTTTGAAACTACAGTTATAACAGAGATCCGCGTCTGCTATGAAAGTGCATTGAAAATGTTTAGAAATCTTTTACATAAAATCAATCAGAATCCTTTTATATAATACTAGTGGGCTCCTCCCTCCCCCCTTGACGCCTATGGCGCTCAACACCCCGAGTTCCGGATGGTAGGCTGGTTCTCTTTGAATTCTGATGACTCGAATTTTGAAGACTCGAAAGGGGGTTCCTTCCCCCCGGCGTCTACCCCCACCGAGTACCGGGCTGGTAGGCCGGTTCTCCTTGAATTCTGATGACTCGACACTCAGGGTAGCTCCTAAGTTTCAAAAAGTTTCAAATAACTTGACAAAAAACGTTACAAAAAAAAGCTTATCATTTTATATTATAGAGTAGATTTAAATAGTCGGATGAATTTATCCCAGCAAATGTTCTTTGTCAGAATGAAATCGAACTGATGTTCAATTTGATCATTATAAATACTTACTTAGAGTGATTCGCCAGGAAGAATTTTCTTCCATGCCTCTTAACTAAAGAGGTTAAACGTAGTTGAACATCAAATATACAACCACACTTCAATAACTCTAACAATCTTGTTAACCTGACTCGTATGCATGCAATCGGGCGACAACCCCGTTGTGAAAATTTTGTTCCAAGTTTAAACGCACGAATTTGGTAATACTCCAGTAAACAGCTGGTTAACCAAGTTGAGCAGCCATCATTGGTTTTTTTTTTTTTTTTAATTTTAAAAAAGCTCTAACTCGAAAAATAGCAGGTGTGAGTAAAAGCGGAATATGTTATCAACGAAATAAGTAGGCGGGAAATTCTAGCCATTTATTATTTGCGAGAGTGTGCAGATTCCCTTTAAAGAGATATTTAAAACCGACAAAACACCTCAGAACACAAGTAGACTTCTATACTGAAATTAGTTTAATTTAGAAGTTCCAATACCTAGAGTCACAGAGATATTTTAAAATCTTATTTCGAACTGTCTATGATACATTAATACGCTATAAAATTTTCTTCTAAACACAAATAAAAACTTTTCCTTGTTCACTTTTTTTTTTCATGTTAGAGAAACACATTGGAATGCTGATGGAATAAGTTTTGACAGTAAGCTTGAGGGGGGGGGGGGGTTGAATCCCATTGTGGCATGAATGTTTGTGGATGTCTTAAAGTGATGGCTTACCTTCATCTCCCGGTAGGAGATCACTACCCTGTTTATTGGAGGTTAACCTGAAGCGAACTTGAAAAAATTCCATATTTGTCCCTAGAGAAGATTTGGGGACGTATGGTGATATTTATCCAAATCAGTTGTAATTTAAGGCGTTTTCTTAACGACGACCGACCCCAGATACTAATGTAGTATATTTTAATAATCGTTTGTTGATATAATTCTTTCAACAGTTACATAATATGTTTTAAAATGATTATATAATAAGAAAGAAAATATCTTTCCTATGTTAATACTAAGTTAATCATATGTCTTATGAAGAATGAGGCAATAAAAAGAAAAACGATAATTATTTCTCTATTTCGAGAATTATCGACAAAACTATATAGACAGAGACCAGATATAATACATACACTATATATAATATACCAGATATAATATACAATCTAATTACGGAAGCAAGAACATCAAGATACTTATCAACATCAAACATATTGCAGTATCCAAGGAAACGGATACAGATAGGCCTAAACGAAAAAATAACCAGAGCGTTTCATGTTTCGATCGTAACTCTGCCAGTGTATTAATGATGAAGGGTTTAATAATACACTTTAATTTAGAACGCAATAAAGTAATCATAATTAAATTATGCATAAATCAAAACAGTGACAAATATAAAATGAAAATACCTTCCGTATGTTTCATATTACCATGCAAACCATCCATTCATAACGCGATCTTGAAGCACATAAATACGAAATTCATTCACTTTTTTTTTCTTTTCCTTTTTGATATAATGATGACATACCTGAATTAAGCAACAGGCACAGGTGTGAGTCATTCTTACCTGTAATATTTTCTTTAAATCAATACCGGCAAGGAGACTGGTAAGGGTTTTCACCTGTATCTTTCGTAATGCTCTTACGGCTCCAACTATTAACAAACAGACACCTGCAATTCCTAGTGCTGCACTTATTTCTTGAGTGGTCAAAGTTATATATCACATTTTGAATCTTCCACTACCTCTATAGTCAATTATTCCAACAGATGAAATCTCCACACCCTATAATCGGCACAGAAAGCTGCTCAAAATCAAAGTAACATGGCGACACTGGCTTCCGCCAGCATTCAACGCGTTCGCTGTACACCGATTGTGATCGATAAACTAGCAGTCAAGTTCACAGAGAACACAGAGATGACGTCTCCTAGCAAACAAACCAGCATACAATAACTTTTTTGCAAGCCATGAAATGTTAAAGGCAATATTAAAAATAGATTATGTTCGTTGTCTCCATAAAAGTGCGCAGAAATTATTTAAAAAAATAAAAATAACTAAACGTGTTCAACTAAATAATTTTTTTCCCAATGTTTTGTTTTATCTTCGCTTTTTACGGTCGATCCGTATTTATTTTTCTTTTAATAGAGAAAGAAATTAGTGGGTTGATTTTGAAGGGAATGATTTACATTCCTTATTAAATATGGCTTTATCAAAAGTTAATAAATATCATTAATCATGCATTCGAAACTCTCAATAGGGAAGTATTCTACCAGTTCAACACACTTCAGACGTTTTAACTGTGCTTAGAATAATGGAATAAGAGTCTAATACATAACTTAACAGTTCTAATCAAATACATTTTTTAAAATTGCTGTTGTATCATTATTCTTTATAGCATTTCTAACCACTTTGCGTGACCACTGTATAGAAAATTTAAATAAATCGTTAATTACCGAAGATTTGTGAACACCTGTGTTAGTACCATTTCAAATAAGATGTGTAATCTAAATTCATGTATGATACCGCGGTATGCAGACGAAAATGGTAATAAATAGATACATTACTGATTAAAAATAATAAGCAATCAAACTACAACATAGCAATCATCCCCTGAGTTTCCTTTTATAACTAGAATGGTTCTTAAAATACTTAGCTATCAAAAAAAAAAAAACCTGCTTGTGGAATTTTAGCAACTGACAAGCGTGTAAACAAATCTAACACGCTTGTCAGTTGCTAAAATTCCATGAAATTCGATGAAACCAGTGTACGGCGATGAAAATATTGTGATTTGTGAAAACAAGCGCTAGAAACATATTGCATATTAATTACTAAAACTTGGCATTTATCTTTTGAAACGAAATTCTTAAAAATTACTTCGGATTAATGTAAATATATTCACCTCAGCTTTCACCATGTAGTCTGCTTAAAACTTGAAGTCCCGCGAACTATCTTTTATGAATATTTTATAGAGCCATCTGTGTAATATTTAATTAATAATAAACTATTGCGATTGCTAAAAACATAAAAATTATAAACTTCATAAAAATTCGAAAAATAGGAATACCATCATTCCGAAGGAACGAATTTAAGGAGTAATTACCGTTTTAATTTTAAGGCACTGTAAATTATTTTAATCTGCATTCCATATAATAAAAGATTCTTGCTGAAGAAGAAAAAAAAAAAAAAAAGAAAAGAAAAGAAAAGAAAAGAATATCATATAAGTAATCACAGCAAAGTGCCGTGAATGCTTTGTTCATCACTACTTCCTTCTCATTCATTAGCTAAAAAGAGAGGAAAATATGAGAAGTAAAAGTGTTCCATAATATAAACCACGTAGCGGGGATCACGTTAGTACCACCTCCCGCAGCACCAAGACTCATCAAGGAAAACCACTACACCGACCTCTACTCATTAATTCCACCGGCTGTCTCTATCCATTTAATAAGCGTAGCAAATTCAAACCATCGCGTCGCATACTTTGCAGGTATCTGGGGGACACAATCCAGAGTTTTTAAACAAATATTCCTTCCTGTTCGTCCAGAATAAAATGATCAGCGAGCCTCAACAAAACATCGAATATAAAATATTACCGAAGATTTCGTATTTTCGCTTACCTCATGAGGTCTCAATTGGAGTGTTTGAAATGCCTGTCCTACATTAAAATATCTGTCGGTTAACAGTATGTGTGTTGCATTAGGTGAACATGGGATACTCTCTGTCCTTCGTATGAGGCATGCTAACTCATCTTCAGTTGAATACTTCTTATAAATGCTCCTTGCGTAATGACAAGATTAAAACCCAAAGAAAGCATGTCGATTTCTTTGTTCTGCTAAAAAGATATGAATCCATAACGATTGATTTTTAATGAAAGATAAATAAATGAACCTTCTAACTTAATTTCATTCTCTTCAACAGAGTAAGAGAAACACTTTTTATCCTGATCTAGCAGTCTGATACCACTCTATGTCGTCAGTGGGTGGTAAGTTAATTTCTGCCTCCGTAGACCTGGATGACGAAATCACATCAATATATATATATATATATATATATATATATATATATATATATATATATATATATATATATATATATATATAATTTTTTTTTTTTTTTTTTTTGCTCGCTTATTGGAGGTCTGCAGTGACTTCAAAAAAGGTCCATGCTCGTCTCTAGAGCAGGATTTCTGGATTTGTATTTCATATATATATATATATATATATTATAAAAATATATAAAAGATATATTTCTATTCATAAAATAGACAAAATCCTTAACCGAGATATGGTACGAATATACTATGCATATAACCTTTCGTTGGTGGGAGCCATATATACATTTTTTTTTTTTTTAAATAATAATAATTGCCACTATGTTGTGTTCTTAATCTTCACTTGTATCATTTGAAGTAGTCTAAGTCCTAGGACTGATTTTTCTGAGTTACAAAGTTTAAAATCGAAGTTTTCGGGATGGAAAAAAACTTTTTCGCCTGCAGAAAAGTCAACTATAGAAAAATGGTCATGTTATCTTTGTGAATTTTTAATTGATCGAGTTTTATTATTGGTTACTTACTTGTACTGAATATTCGTTTTGAAATATGTGGTTGAATGGATTGACGCTAAGGTCATTCTGGCTCTTTTTTTTTAACATATAAGATTTTTATATATAATTAAGACAGCATTTTGGCTGAAGTATATCGAAAAAGCAGGATGCTGGCTATAACTTAGAAACGATTAGTTTTCTGACATTATATATATTAGTGTATTTTTTTTTCTCTGATGGGATGATAATGATGGAATTTCAAATGAAATTTACATTTTAATGAAGCAGCAAGTTCTGAAACTACAGCGAGCATTTTTCTAAAAAGTAGTTGACATACTCGTACGTTTTTCGCTTGTGTGATGTTTTTTATGAAGTATCATCATTGTCACGGTACAAGAAGTCAATATCGTTTCATTGATGATACACGTAAGGACATCCGTAGAGAAACAGCGATTATTAGATGATGATTTATGGTTTTAATGGCGCAAGGACAGTAAAGGTCATCTGCATCATATCAAAGGTTATATAATAGAAGTACACAAGGTAAGACAATCGGGAACAGCCATTCCTGCAGTGGGATTCGACACTGTGACCTTTTGGTTGGAGAGTGGTTACACTAATCACTCTGCCAACCAGGCCGACGGCAGCAGCCCTCCCCCCCCCTCCTCTAATAGTTCATTTTTTGTTTGGTAGGATTGAAATTTTAAGAGGAGCATAACGACTTAGACAAGACTTTATTCAATCAGAATTATTCAATTAGGTTAGACTCTCCTAATCAGCCGTGTAATAAAAAAAAAAATTATGAAGTCTGGTTAATCGCGAAAAAACGTCAGAACTAAAAGAGTCTCCTCACTCACCACACTCTCGGACAATGCATTCCAACCGCTAACTACTCTCCATGCAAAAAACCTGCTCCTAACCCGCTTGCTCACACTCTCCTTATACAGTTTCCGGGAATGACCTATTGTTCTCTCCTCTTCACCCATTCTATGCAAAACTTCCTCCACATTAACCTGCTAATAACCTCTTAATAACTTATAGTCTCAATCATATCCTCCTATTCACCAGTTTCTGCAAATTGCATTTTTTCAATATGTCCCCATATTCAACATTCCACAGACCATAAACCATCTTAGTCAATCGTCTCTGGACCCTTTTCAATCCATCTTAATATTTTTGAAAACCATGTCACCAAATCTGTGTACAATAATCCATATGTGGCCTAATCAAAGCCTTATGCAATGGAACTATAACATCCTTACTTCAACAAGTCAGTATTCTTCCCATTATCCGCTGTACTATCCTCACAATTTTAGCAAAATGTCCCCGAACATTTAGGTCCTTTTCACAATCACTTCCAGATCTCTCATTTTCTCTACATTTTCCAAGATATTTCCACTAATTGTAATTGTATTTTTACTCTACATTCCACCAGAGCTTCCAAAATTTCAATCCTTACACTTTGCAACATTGAACTAATAACTCCACTTATTTGCCCATTCAGTCAATGCATTCAAGTCCTCTTGCAAAGCCACAGCATTCATTCTGCTTCTGATAATTCTCCTCAACTTTGCATCAGTTGCAAACAACTGCATATCACCATTCAAACCTCTCCTAATATCATTTATATACAAAATAAACATTAATGGATCCAAAAAACAGACCCTCGTAATACACATAGTAACTTTTCTCTTCTGGGATATCGCTCCTCCATAGACAACTCGCCGATATCTATCAGAAAACCAGTCCCCAATTCAGTGCATTAATCTACTGTCTACGCCCATCCCTTCTAATCTAATTACCAGCTTGTCATTGACAATTTATCATAGGCCTTTGTAAAATCTAAATATACCACTGCTTATGCATTATCCTTATTCAATGCATTTGTCACCTTGTTATGATAAGTAAGCAGACTGCTAAAACACGATGTTCCTTTAACAAACCCATGCTGACCATCAAAGTGTATTTTCCCATTTTCAGTCCAATTGTGAATCTTGGTCCTAATTAATAACCTCTCTAGCATTTTAACCACACACACACACACACACACACACACACACACACACACACACACACACACACACACACACACACACACACACACACACACACACGTACTTACCTATAATTCAAAGACTTATCACCTCCCTTATTAATCGGACAATTTTGTCCTCTTTCTGCTCCTTAAGACTCATGTTTAAAAATATATGTAAAAAGCTGCTGCTAATTTCCCAACATTCTCTCAAAACAAAATATAGTAAAATATTATCAGTCATCTAGCCTTATTAACATCAAGTTTTTTAAAATTCCTCATAACCTCCTGCTCACTTACAAACACTTCCTCCTTCTTCCTCTCCCTTCCCACTTCATCAAGTTCTGCATTATCTCACATTTACAAGAATGAAATACTTTTATGAATTGCTCATTAAATACCTCAACTATATATTCTGCAGCGGTTATCATTACACCATGTTCACCAGTCAATACCATCCTTCCATAATCATTCTCTCTCTCTCTTCTACTGGCAACTTATCGAAAGAAATTCTCTAGGATGTTTTCAGCTCATTAGTTAAGTGCTGCTTGTAATACACTTTTGCTACCCTTATCAAGCAAGTGACCCTTCTCGCCTGCTCTTTGTACTCATCATGTGAATGATTATTACCACTTATTTTGTGCTTCTTCCAGATTGCATACTTTGCCACTTGATTCATCCATTTCACACCTGCTCTGTTTAATCTCTTGACCTCTAAAATACATTCTGATACCAGAATGTATTTTACCACCAGTCAGTTCTTGATTAGAGTCCGAGCAGCACTGATATTCTTGCAGCCATAAGTTATGGCTGCAAGTTATCTCCTGAGCTTTTCATAATCACCAGTCTTATAATTCCACATATATCCCTTTCTAACATAAGTCCTAATATGGCTGACCACCCTGCAAGTGAACACCTCATACTCATACTCACCAAATGGTGAAAGATTTGACACCTCATTTATAATAAGATAAACTGATCAAATAATCAAATCCAATACCATTGATCCTCATGTACCTTCTGTTACGTATCACCTAAGGAACCATCTCTCAAAACCTCCACAAATTCATTTTCTTTGTCCCAGATGCACTCTCATGGTGGCAGCGGTTTAGAGGTAGTATGGTGGGAGGTAGAGGTGAACAGAATGAAATATTTATTTGGCTGTTGCTATAGTCCTTTAATGTGGAATTATAAGACTGGTTTTATAATTTTAATTATGGTAATTCGTATTACCATAATTAAAATTACTCCTAACAATTACTTGTTTCTTGCTAACCAGGCTAATTTGCCCATATATTTCTTTCTTACCACCATTCACATTACCAGGTCTATAGCAACTGCCAAATAAAAACTTCATTCTGTTCACCTCTACCTCACACCATACTGCCTCAAAACCGCTGCCACTATTTTTCCCTTGCAAGTACGGGCGCAACTCATCTGCTACCATTGACAGTACTCTTACGCCCTTTCTTCCCTGTCTGTCTTCATGAAAAATATCACATCCGTCCATCTCATGGTTAGATGAGGATGTCATCCTCATCTAACCATGTCACACTTATTATTATTATTATTATTATTATTATTATTATTATTATTATTACAGGCGACTCCAAGGAGTCCTCAGGCTCATCGAGGGAGACCCTAAACATCATGTCCATCACGACTATTCGACATTCACACAGTATCTATCATACTTTGCCTTGAACTCATTCACTGTCATAGCACCCACAACAGACTCCGGCAGCTTATTCCACTCATTCATCACTGTAAAATTAAAAGCCCAGCTCTAACACTCTTACTATCCACACTCTTGCTCAGCTTCCAGAGATGTCCCCTAGTCCTCCCACCATCAGTCCTGTTCTCAAAAATATCATCTGAATTAATCCTATAGAAACCCTTCAGCAATTTGAATGTCTCAATCAAATCTCCTCTTTTCCGCCTATCAACCAATTTCTGCAACCCACAAATCTTCGACCTGTTTTCATAAGGTTTATTCCATAGACCTGCTATCAACTTGGTCACCTCGCCTCTGGATCCTCTCAACCTCCTCCCTATCAAGAAGAAACCTAGGTGACCAGATATGGGCACAGTAGTCGAGATGGGGTCTTATCAAGGCTCGATACAGAGGAACAACGACTTGCTTATCTCTGCTTGTCAAAGTATTCTTCAGCATCCAAGTGATTTAATGAGCTGATTTTGCCACTTTTGCAATGTTCCCCCTAAACTTCAACTCTCTATCTACCAACACTCCCAACTCCTTAGCCTCATCATTCTCCTGGAGTGCAGTTCCACCAATGCGATATACTGCTGCTAATCTTTTCACCCCAAAACGCATAACCTTACATTTTGCAACATTAAATTGACATCCATTTTCATTAGCCCAGACCTCCAATCTATCCAAATCATCCTCAAAATTTTGACATCTTCTGCATTCACTATTGCCCTACTCAACTTTGTATCACCAGCGAACAAATAAACCGTTCGTCTTAGTTCCTTCCCTATATCTTTAATGAGCAAATTAAACAGTGGTCCAAGAACAGAACCCTGCAGCGCACTACTAGTCACATGCCATCTTTTGGACTTTACTCCTGAGTAAACTACTCTCTGGTATCTCTCCATCAACCACCCTCCTATCCCTCTCACCAACCTTATATCCATTCCCATATGTTGCAGTTTATGGATTAGAATTCCATGTTGTATCCTGTTAAAGGCCTTAGCCAAGTCCCGCAGTATCACTGCAAACCCTTTACCCTTATCCAGTTCAGCCATCACTGTGTTATAAAATCTGAGCAAGTTACTGAGGCATGATCTACCGTTCACAAAAACCATGCTGTCCCCCATGCAGTATCTCATTTTCATCAATCCATTCCTGTATTTTTCCCTTGACTACTTTCTCCAAGACCTTGACAACGACTCCTGATATGCTGATCGGTCGGTAATTTGCAATCGTAGTCTTGGAGCCTCCTTTATGCAGTGGAACTATTTCCCCCTCTTTCCACCCCTTCGGGACTAAACCAGACCCGAGACTCAGATTAAACAATATGGTCAAGGGCACTGACAATTCTTTAGCCGCTTCACGAAAGACCCGTGCTGATATAATGTGAATACAATCCCACCGATGTATTCACATTAAGGTTCTGTAATAGACTATTCACCTCCACTTCATTCACCATAATTCCCATATAAACTAATGGTTCCTTCATTCCTTCAATGTCACTACCTGGATGATATACCCTTTCAAAGTGCTCACTCAGTAATTCCGGTATATCGACTGATTCAGTGACCTCCCTACCATCAGCATTCCTTAAAATCATTCTGCCGTGTACAGTTTTTCTTTTACTTGCAGTATATTGAAAAACCTGTTTGGGATTCTCTTTAGCTTGCATGGCTAATTTCCTTTCACAAACCGCTTTTTCTTTTCTTACCACACTCGTTACCTTTCTGGCCTACGCTTTATACCAGTCATGTGCCTGCAGGTATTTATACCAACAATTTTGGGGCGAATAAACTCAAGCAATGCAACAATTTCGTTACCCTTATTTCGAATACTTCTGTCATTAGTAAACAAACATAAGAAATCATTTCTGGTTCTACAAGTCCTAGGAACATAATTTCTCAGATGTGACTCCTCGATACCTTCCCCAGCCGATACCTCTATATTACCACCAATTCTACATCTTTCTTCATACCCAACCCCCCCCTGTCCCAGGCCATTTCGATCCTTTTTTCCCACTTACATATTTACTTGTGAATCCAGCATCCACACTCTTCACCGATTGCTTCCCCAACCACCTTGATAATCCCCATTTTCCAGTTTGTACTGTGTTTCCACCCTCTCATTTACTTTACTCATAATACTCACTTCTCGATCCACAAGCTTTCCTACCCTTCTTTCTTGCACTTTCGTATCACCTCTCACCACCTCAGATCTATTAATTACAGTCATTACCTGTCCGTTCAGCAAACAATCTCTCCAGCTGCCCCACACCAAAACCATTTAAATGCAGCGAATATACTTTATACAGTTTCATCCGTCACTGAAATTTATTCCACACATTGACAAAATGCACTGGTTTCTCCATAGCGTTCATGATATTTGCTCGCCGTCTCAATTCATCACTATCCTACCTGAGCGACACACTGAATTCTTTCCCTACCATACTGTTATCTTTCGCTTTCCTTAACAACTTCCTGATATCCAGCCCACATTTTCTTTGTTCTTCCCATCACAATCATTAGCCCCACTAATACCACTAACTCCTTGCTCTCTTATTCCTCATGTTCAACGCTTTAATCACTCTGCTCATTCTACTTCCAGGAAAACAAATCTTATCCACCTTCTCATTCACGACAGCTCTAATAATGGAATCTCCATAGAGAGCAATCTCGAATCATTAGTCACCTCTTTGGAATGGCCACCTTTTCTTCCACTCTTCCATTTATGTCCGTAATTCTTTTGATTTCATTCGCATGAACGTCGTCTTTTGCCTCATCATCAATTTCGCTTTCATGTCTTGATTCGATATATGGGAACACGAAGACTCATTTCTGGTTAGATTTGGTAATGCGACATCTGCAGCAAACCCCACACGTATGTTGTGACAAGAATCTCCATGGATAATGAACTGACTCGTGTATCTTTTTCTGGGCGATATTCTGACCTGCAGTTAAGGCTGCTGATCAAGACTTCTCATATACGTAACTGGAATTAACATAGGCTCTTTGTACAGATTGTCAAGCGATGTTGTCACTGCCTGTGGATCCTCCACTTCTACTACTGTATCTTCATTTTGCTGCGATTCTTCTATCAAACACTGAACTCTGCACAGAAGAAAGTTAAGTTCTGAGCTGGAGTAGGGTATATACTTGAATTAGAAACAGAAACCTGAGTCAGTGGGTAGTTAGTTAGTTACTCTTTTATTTTGTCTATCCATCTAATTCTTTCACCTTCTTTCATCTTTCACCTTCCATCGTTGCATACAGGGTTTTAGTTGGTTATCTTTCTGTCCTCATTCTGGTCACATAGCCAAACTATCGCAGTCTTCTTTCTTGGATTTTGTCTATTATTGTTATTTCTTGGTTTAGTCGTTTCCTTATGTCTTTGTTTCTTAGTCTATCCAGCAGAGATATTCCAAGTAATATTCTTAGCATACTCATTTCAGTAGTTAATAATTTTTTCTGTTCAGCATTTTTGAGATTCTAGTATTTACTTCCATAGAAAAGTATTCAGAGGACCATTGTCTCATAGACCCATTAAGTAAGCTACACTTACAGTGCCCTCAGACTTCTGAGAGTGCACTGATGATAGTACAACAGGGTTCTATTCTCCAGCTTCTATTTCTTTTCTGTTCTCTTGCGTACTGTCTACTTTAATTGTCTTTCATGCTCACTGTTTAAATTCCCTTACCAATTCTGTTTTTCTCTGATTATAACTTATTCCAGTTGATTGGAAAGATAATCCCATAGTTTTTTGATGACAGTATACAAATTTCATAAATCATTTCAATAATCTTGCTCCAAACAAATCAACACAACCAGTGGAATATCTACTCCTACAAACCTAGATTCTGATCTCAAAACTATTCTTTAATGGGTTCTGATAACCTCGTTAATTTTAATGTACTTTTATTTAATTATGTTTTGGTTATTGGAAAAAAGGAGCCTTTGCTTTCCATTTCATCTTTGATAACATTCGAATCTCTGAATTACAAATTGCTTAAAAATAAATAATCAGTTAATGCCATTAATTCCCTTATAGGAAGATGGAGAAGACTTTTAACTCTATCTAGATTTTGGAGACTGATTGGGCAGTTCAATCTTCACCCATAACCAAATAGAGATAGCTGGTCCAAGACTATCACTAATTATAAGCAGCAGCCGATGAAGATATGGGAAAATAAGCGCTACTATCTCTTGGTACCTAACCCTAACATAATATGTTACTGAAATAATAATCTGAAATAATGTGCGTTTCGTCGACTTTCTTGAATTTAAGGGACGACAAATCCGCTATCCAGGAGACTAAAACCCTCTTGCCCGTTCCAGAGATCACTAACTCAGTAACCGGTCGAAAAAAGGCTTAGAAAAGTTCCTCCAGTCGGCGACTAGGCTTGAATTTTAGTCGATCTTAGGAGTGACTTAGTGCAGAGGATGAAAGCATCACTTCCACGGAACTACACAAGCTTCTTTTGGGTTAAAATGAGCATACTGTATTTCTGTAGATAAACATTTTACAGTACTACTTCCTTGATATCCCTCCTCATTTTTCTCTAATAGCATTATATTACCGCTGAACGGCTATGAACTCTTAATATCCTCCAAGTCATTTCATACTGTCATTGCATTTTGATTGGTGCTACTAAGAACTCCTCAAAAATTCCTCATGTAAAAACTTGCCACAAACTTTCAATTACTACTGTTTGCATAACCTACAGATATGTCATATCTACACTCAACATTTCTACACATTCAACTCCCAGCTCACGGAACAAAGCTTTCATTCACTTCTTCCATTCTATAATCCTTCAGAATAGCCCTTTTTCCTTTATTTCCAAAAGGTATAATCTATAGTTCTAAAAATCCAATATTAATAAGTTTTTTTTTCACTCATAGGCTTTCTGCACATCCACAATACTACTATTTAACCTATAATATAGTAACAGTAGTATTGTGGATGTGCAGAATACTACTGTTACTATAATATAGTAACAGTAGTATTCTGCACATCCACAATACTACTGTTACTATATTATAGGTTAAACAACCTGTCTATCCTCGATTCCTGGGGAAAAAAGGAAAGGAAAATCCCCATTTCTTTCCCATGCTCTTATATTAGTGCATAAGTTACAGCCGTTTGTAGAAATACTGCTTAAATAAATACAGGATTGTCATACAGAAGAATATTTGTTTAAGTGCAGAATTCGCTAAGGTTTACATTCAAACTGAAATGTGTTGAACTGTCTACAAAATCAGAGTTGTAGAAACCCACCTATGCTGGATACGCAGAAAAACAAGACATCGTCTAGTAACAATGTGATGTACAGTGATGTGCTATATGAAGCAAATGATACGGTATGATTAAGTAATGAGTAGCATTTTTTGAGGAAAAATCCATATGAAGTCATTTAATTATTCCCCCGGTATTTTACGAGGAAATAGTAACATCACAATCGAAATATGTGACACTATGCAATCACACAGAGATTTTTACTTAATAACATTATATAACATTAGAGAACAACTTGATGTTATCACATTCTTATAACAGTGATTTGTCCTATAATAGTCCTTCGGTTTTTGTTATATCAATAACTAAAAATAAAATGTTCCAAATACATTTCAAGTTAAAAGTTCACTCTTCTTGATTTGTGAAAGTACAACTAACGGTAGTCTACACAGAGCTGTTTTTACAACACAAGGCATGACTATTACAATATGTACTTGTGTAACTTGAGAAAATGCAGTGCTCAACAAAATTAAGAGAACAAAATGTTTTATATCAATATTTTATGTTTGACAGTGTCTCAGAAGGAGAATATATATTCTGAGATACAAATTTTGAGTATCCAATAAAAATTAATCTACCACCTCAACAGGTCCATACACGATTCAACTTACTCGTGATAAACGAGTTGTGACCAAATTAGTTCATTCTCATTTGTTTTTATTTTATTTTATATAGTAACTTTTCTGACGTACTTTAAGAAATTTTTAGATGTAAAGTTTGTTTTTCTTGCAATATTCGCCTGCTGGTATCGTTTTATACCCATGAAACCTCCGAAGTTAAAATTTCTTTTCATTTTCTTTAATGGCTGATTAAAAATGAGCAAAATGTTACAATTCCTCCCCCCCTCCAAGAACTAGAATGTTCGGAATAAGATAGCAGGATGCGATAAATCCAGAGATTTCAATAAAGCTTTAAATATTTAATAGGAACTCGTAACATTTATTACTTTTCCTCCTACTGTGCAGAACATTTTTAGTAGTCGTCAAAAAAAACATTGATACAAGAGAGAGAAAAAACTTTTGGATGGATTTACTGCATAGGAGAACCATCTCATGCGATATTGTAGGCAGCCAGTAAGAACAATCTGGATCGAGCGTATTCCCATGGAATATATTGAAGTCGAAAATGAAATTCTTATCCATGCATTCTCTAAGTAGGCTAGTGCTGAACATCAAAAGGGGTTTCCAAAGAGAATCCATATTAATTCCTGGTGAATTGACATTCATAATCGACATGCAAATACCATTGCCCAGTCGCACCATAGGAACATCAAGGGTGATAGTGCAGAGACAGAGTTTGAGCTGCGGCTCGAGAAAATATCTAGTCAGTGATTTACCCTGGGCCAAGTGATTCAACTGCGTTATTGCCTGAAACATCTCCGCCAGCCACTGCCCGAACTCCTATCCAAAGTGCAAAACCACCGAGCACAGAATTACGAAGGTGTGAAGACTTCCTAGAAATTAGCACCAAACGTCAGCAGAGATAAGATTCTGTCTGATGATAGATTTAAGTAATGCCCACATGTTCTAATCTCAGCCAACATTGGTATTGTTTTAACTGAGAAGACACACACACACACACACACACACACACACACACACACACACACACACACACACACACACACACACACACACACACACACACACACACACACACACACACACACACACTCCTGGGGAAGGTGAAGAGGACATCATCAACCATCTCATTCAACTTCATCAACCACTGCCACTCCACCAACATCACTGAACCCCCCCACCTTTTCGAAAAGGACAACCACTCTCGTGTCGTCACGCAACCGACCGAAGCATTAAAGGTAGCCAGCGAACGCTCTAGCAAATGATATACAAACAGAGGGGAAGGAAGATGAAATAATACGATCAGCAGCACCACTAGCGATAAAAGGAAAGCAGACCCAGTTTCTAAGAAAGAGACAAATTTTGAAAGCTAAATATAAGAATCAGCTAACGAAACATCGGAATCAGGAATGGAGTTGGATTTTCCGTATCCATCTGCCAGAGAAGATCTCATCATGAACAAAATCAAATATATACAGGACATCAATTCTTCAACTATGACATTAGAATGTCAAAGGACGACATTTGAAGTTTTAAAATTAAGTACAACAACCACGAATTCGAGATTCTAACGACATTCTGCTTAAATGGGAAACCATTCTTCAGTGGGAAGGACACTGTGAAACCCCTTACATTTAGAATCTAATTAGATATATTAAACAACTTACAAAATTCTAAGCCAAACATAATCTATGAGTTACGCTACCCCCCCCTTCTACTTTGTATCTCTTAATATAACAGGGCTTTATTCAGCATCAAAACAATAGTCAGTGCGGAAGCTAATGCCACCTTTTAGCATCAGGCTTGCGCTTATGTAAGAGTTTATCGTGTGGCATCTTTTTTGGAATTTCGACACAGGACAAAACGCTGGATTTAGGATACCTGTATTAGATATCCTCCACCTCCCAGACGCCTCCATCTCTCTGGACGTTAGTCCAGAGAGATGCAAAAAGAAATTTTAGTCATAGATTGGAATTACAAGGCTGCATCACAAGCTTCATTAACATCTACGCCCTAATCCAAACAAATGAAAGGTTGCTTATTTGCACAGTTTCAGGAAGGAATAAAGTAGGGGAAGACGACCCCTATACTTTAAACAGTTTCTTATACCATTTGGAAATCCAAATATCTATAGCCAGCTGACATATAGAGATTCAATCCCCCCTTAACCAAGGAATACACATGGTTGGTCCAAGGCGTTGCTACAAGGCACACACCCGTTCTGTATATCCACATCCCTTGTTCCTAGAATCGAAAAGGCAAGGCGTGTAAACAAAACAACATATCGGACCACATGCTAGTTGTGATCACGTTTTTATTCTCTTGAAAAAGTAGAAATAAGTCCAGGCCTTTGGAAGTGCTCATTAAACTTTTCATCCGAAATCCCCAATCTCTCATCCAGTTAAATTAACGGTGGCTGAGAGTAGATATGTGGCACAACTTAAATCTATCATCAGACCGACAGAATATCATAAAACTGGGCCAACAGCGTCTCAACTTTTTCAGATATCAACTTCAAGATCTTTACAAAGAGAAAAAAACTGTTTCTTAGCGCCAGTCAATGCTAAGGTATACTACGTGAAAACATCACTAGGCAATTAATCACTAAATTGATATAAATAAAAAAGGGAAGTGGAAAAAAAATTCAAAGTCAGACTACATCTGCTATTGAACCACAGACCATCGTAGCCTTCAACAACAGCTGCTTCATTATCCAAGAAGAAAAAACCTCTAATATCAGTGCAAGCGGATGAAATATGACCATAACCTGAATTAGATGCCAGGAGGTACTCTAACAATGAGACCAGGACGATAGTTCCATCGGAGATTGCTCTTGGAGTGTTGCAAGCAACCTCCCTGCACACTTTCAAGGAGGGTTAGATAGACCCAATTACAGCGGCCAAAGTTACAACAACCTTCAAGCTATGCCATAGGAGAAACGCACGTGAGTCAGATGGACAGGAACAGAGTTGTATCGTGAAACATGGGACTTTATTTACTCCTTTCTCGTGGCGCTCTTTGAACGCTTCCTTTCTACTAGATATGTGCCAGAAGAGCTCCTGGGTAGCTTATATCATTCATCTTGAAAGCAAACCCCCTCCGTGATCAAGAACTGAAGTCTCATAAGCCTATCTAATAGGGACTACAAGATCCTTATGCTACTAATAACACACTTAATCTTGGTATGAGATATAGCATTCAAAGTATTCAAGTGTATGGGTGCCTCGCCAATCAACTCATTTTTATTTTCCATTCTTTAGAAAGTTAGGGTCAGTCGGGCTTACTTTTCAACTCTCAAGAAAGTTACATCTACTCACCTCCTGTTCAATATATTTCTATCACCCCAATCAACTTTCAAAAAATTGGTAAAGCAAGGATTCCTTCCTGAGTCCTTTTCTCCCCTGGTCCTTGAACATTTCCTACAAAAGACAAACAACCCTTGGGCTGTAAGAAGGATTTTACTATTGCACACCACATACAATTCAAAAGTAAGTGGATATGCAGATAATGTGGTGAGGACTCTAACGATAGCGATTAATTTAAAACTTTCTACAATATCACAGGATATCAAAGATTCGGGACTAACATCCAGATAACAAAACTAATCTCAGTGTATGAATTCTGGAACCACAAAATCCCTTTGGATGTAGCCCCTTGGGAAAAATCCCTCAATATTTTTAGGATTCTCTTTTCAGATATCACTGATGGCCTCAAGGACTGAACAACAACCAAAAAAACAGCTATTGCTTTCCACCATGACCAGGCAAGAGCCATCAAAATCATTTTGAGTCCAGTCCACCACTTTGTTCTCAATATCACAAACATATAAGAAGATGAAGAGTGTTAGGAACTAGGTAAAGATACAAGAAACCTATGAAGTTCTTCTGTGATAATATATGCAAGGAAATTTACATCAAGATCCTCGAACTTTCGGAAAAGCTGAAAGGCATTGGCCTCCTAGTCTTAATTATACGGTATCTAAGCAACGCCACTTTCCATCTTCACAGGCTCAAACTAATCATCTTAGGAGCCATCTTGTTTAGTGCTAATTAAGCATCAAAATTCCATTTTTGGGAGATTTTTGAACCACTAAACTACCATAGTAGAAATTGCCCCAAAATAGTACAACCAGCTTTATCTTCTTTTAGAACACTCTTCAGATACCGATATCACCAACGTATTGATCAGCAAGACCGGGGTAGGAACTCCTATTAAATATCTTATGTACTGGTATTGATATAGTTGAATACCAATGGAACCAACAATACCATCCTGATTGGTCACATACTCACCTAAATGGCTATAAGTTGAGAAAGAACATGCAGGATAACATGTAATAACTTTCCTGTTAATTATAACATATGGAGTTCCACAACACCAGGGAAATCTCTTCTGTGACCTCTATTGTATGTTCAATTTCCAATAACATATTCAATTTCCAATAGCATATGGAAGAGATTAAGTGACGTGCTCAGAATTCCCTATTTCCTGAAGAAATGAGAGATTCACCTAGTTTGCACTACCAATAACAGTAAACAAAGACTCATTTTCACCATCACTAATTGCAATATCGCATTTGGAAGGTTATAAAAAATATGGGAACAACACCATCCTTCAAGTCTGCTGGATATCTTTTTAATCTTGCTGTATATTCTTCTATAGCTCACTAAGGAGTTTCTTATTGATAGAAAGAGGACCTCTGGTTGATTCAAAATTTATGATTAAATGGTATACTCCTCCCACCCTGTGTACCATCAAAATTCAAAGTATTAAAATCTGCATGTTACAATTTTAACATTTGAATTTTGATGCTAATAGACATTCTTTCAGGTTTCTAGTCTCTTTTATGGACTTCTGGGTGATTCAGATTCTAGATTATATGGTGAATATCTTCTGCTCTATGTATCATCAAAAATTAAAAGTATCATCACATTTCAACTACTTCCCAGTATTGTAGATATGATTAAAGATCATTCTTGGAGATGGTAGATGACTTGCAGCCAGGCATTCCATGGCAAACGTGGAACGCTAGCTTAATATGTCACGAGTGTCGTTTTAGCATTATGGATGCAGTTTCATGTTGTGTCACCAATTATCTCCTGAGGTAGCTTCGAGCAGAGGTGAAAATATTTCCAACCAGAATGTGTTAAGAAGGTCCAACTCAAGTGTAGAAGTTCATTATGAAATGAAGGCAGTGGTGTGTATGCAATTAACCAAAAACCACTCCTGAATTTGTTGAAACTGTTGCTATGAAAACAGCTTAAAGGGCTCACAAATAGGGTACACTTCTCATCTCCGAATAGCCCCGTTTCATCGTACAAACGGATTTCGCTTGATCTGAAGAGAAAGAAGAATGCAGTACCATTCCTTCAACATTAGAAAAAGGACAGTTATGGTGGATGCAGTGTCTTGTGTCGGTGGAATAACGATCAATGGTTGGACACCTTGATGTTTTTTATACAGATATCCTAACTGTGCAGAGGAATTGGGAACAGATCCTCGAGAGGTTTAACTTATTTCCATTGGTCTCCTTGTAACGATGTGACATCTTAAGCATTAGAAACGAAGCCAGTTATTTGTCACTTGTTCAAGCTAGCTTATGCGTAAATCCGGTTATGCCTCGAATCCTATGTGGGACCCAATAGGAGTGTAGTTTGCTTAGATTTTCTTTTCATGAATGATAGTCAGTGCCCATAGAGCTCAAGTGGTAAAGTATCTTGAAACTGAAGATATCCAACAACTGCTATGATACGTATGATCACATAATCTTAAACTTAAACATGATCGAACATATGTGGAATGTTCGACAAGATTTAAGTTTAAGATTATGTGCTACAAGTCTATTAATATGTGCTGCAAGATTATGGTCGCACTGCAAGGCAAAAGCCACTTTCTCAGTCACTTGCAGAGTTAAGTCGGCTCTGGAAGAAGAATGGAATTTGTTGCCGAAGAATCTTATAGACACCCTTATATCTAGCATGGCCCACCTCTCTTAGGCCTGCTTATCTGTTAGAAAAGTTCATGCGCCTTTCTGATATTAAGTGACCATATTTTCGAGTGTCAAATTCTGTAATGTGATCGTTTTGGTGATTCTTCTTATTATTATTATTATTACACAAGCATCTCCTGGAATCAAAACTCATCGAGGGATGCAATAGTAAGATGCATTCTAATAGAAATAACGTTTATCATACCTCATCTTAAATTGGTTCAATGTTTGTGCACCCACCCTCTGGCATTTGGCAATAAATTCCACTCACTAACTACTCTCCGTGCAAAAAAGTCATGCCTAACTCTCTTACATACCATACCTTATACAACTACCAAGAATGACCTCTTGTTTCTATCCCCTTTCCTCCTTCAACCCTTTAAAAATATGGACAAAATATGGGAAAATATATACATTATAATATAAAATCACTTATACCTGTCTTCTCTTCGTCTTTTCATTACATTATTATTTTACTGTAATCATCATACTAAATTTTGTCCTGATGTGTGTTATAGGTGTTTTGTTAATTTTGTTTTTTCGTGCAGTGAGGAGTGTATATTTTCAGTAATATTTCAACTCCTGGAAAAACAAATGTATGCATGTATTCCTCAGCCTCTGCTCGGTTGTAATGATACATTTTAAAGAATAAATTTTAAATGACTTTAAACTGAGATAAAATATTAAATTTAATGATAATGATACAACTAGTTTCACCTTCAGGTATTCACTAAAGGAAGAACACAGTAATAAAAATTCAAGATACAAAAAACTGAGAATTACAGGCAAAAAATGCAATACATAATTGAAACAAAAACGTTGTACTTTTCAAGCCGTTCTATCTAACGCGCTATTGTTTGTTGCATGCGTACTTGCAGGTTCTCGTAAACGCCAGTATTGAACAACTGCAGTATGACTATCAGGGATGTTATAACTCAAATTGCTGTTCAAATGTTCAGGATTAAGGAGGATTTCCCTGGACTCCACGATATCCCTGGAATCCACGAGGATTCTTTTATCTAAGAATCCTCATTATCATGAGGATTCTTAGAAAAAAGAACATGACTGGATAGCGGATGCATGTGATCTTTTATAGGAGATATCTCTCTTATGCTCCTCAATATGCAATTCAACAGATTTGTTAGTCTGTCCAAAATAAGGAATATTACAATCGCACTATAATTTATAAACACCTGGATATTTCAGGATATTTTAGGGAGTGTAGTGAAAAAAGTCCCGATATCTTATTTTTTAAGGACTTTAGCCTATTTATTGGAGACTGAACTAATGTAAGGTATTAAGATGCTACCTTTAAAATCAGTAGTTGGCGTACTACGTTGCCTAGGAGGATCCAGAAGAAATTTCTTAATTGTTTTTTCAGAATATCCATTTTGTTTAAAGATAATAGAAGGTTGTTCAATTTCTTTTTGGTGTTCATCTGGTTCATTTAAAAGATGGATTTTCTCATGGATTTTCTTCAACATCTTAACAACCAGCATTCTAATATAAAATTCACTGCTGAACCAGAACGAAATAACTGCCTTCCTTTCCTGGATATAATTCTTACTCGATGCTCTATAGATTTAAAATCTCTAAATACCGAAAACCAACTCATACAAACAGATATCTGCACTATCAATCTCGTCACTTTCCATCACAAAAGCTCGGAACTATTTCTACCTTAGGACACAGAGCACGATCTCTTTTAAATGAACCAGCAAACTATTGATTTTAAAGGTAGCATCTCAATACCTTACATTAGTTCAGTCTCCAATAAATCGGCTAAAGTCCTTAAAAAATACAACATCAGGACGTTTTTCACTACACTCCCTAATGTCTGTTCTCTTATAAGCCATCCGAAGCCTATTCATCCTGAAATTCATCCTGATACAACCTGAAATATCCAGTTGTTTACAAGCTATGGTGCGATTGTAATATTCCTTATTTTGGACAGACTAACAAATCTGTTGAACTGCGTATTGAGGAACATAAGAGAGACATCTCGTATAAAAGGTCACATGCATCTATACTATCCAGTCATGTTCTTTTCTCTACCAATCCTCATGATAATCTACAGAGTCACTCAGTGTGCTAGGATAAATCCGAAAACATTTTTCGCTGTAGTGATGAGTTTGAAAGAAAAATCGTGGAGTCTAGGGAAATCCTTCTTAATCCTGAACATTTGAACAGCAATTTGAGTTATAGCATCCCTGATAGTCATACTGCAGTTGTTCAATACTGGCGTTCACGAGAACCTGCAAGCACGCATGCAACAAACAATAGCGCGTTAGATACAACGGCTTGAAAAGTACAACGTTTTTGTTTCAATTATGTGTTCCATTTTTTGCCTGTAATTCTCAGTTTTTTGTATCTTCAATTTTTCTTACTGTGTTCTATCTTTAGCGGATACCGGAAGAAGGTTGTAAAAGGTTGAAACTAGTTGCATCATTATCATTAAATTTAATATTTTATCTCGGTTTAAAGTCATTTAAAATTTATTCTTTAAAATATTTTATACACCACCGCGCTTGACACCGCAAGAAGGAAGACTTGGTTTCGAGTCTAGTCGGCGACTAGAGGAAATTTTTCTAAGCCTTTTTTCGACCGGTTCCCGAGTTAGTCGAGCTCTGGCACGGGCAAACGGGTTATTCCTCCCGGAAATTCGGGTTTTTCGTCCCGTAAACTCAAGAAAATCGACCGTAGAACCCACATTATTTCAGACATTAAATATATTGTGTTAGGGTTATGGACCACGAGATGGCGGCACATTTGAGCTGTCTCTCTTCACTGTGTACCGCTTAAATAGCGATAGCCTTGGGCCATCTATCTCTGATTGGTACCAGTGGAGATTGAACTGCCCACTCAGTCTCCATAAAGTTAGATAGGGCTAAATGGCATCGCCTACTCCCGTATACGGGAATAAAAAGGCGTTAGCAGATTTTATATATATATATATGTTAAGAATACCAAGCAATTTTTAAACCTGGTTTTACTCCATTTCCCAAGTAAGCAAACAGACAAATAAGTCAAGTTTGCGCCTGCAAGTGATGCAAGTCTAGCTGATCCTACAGGTAGTGCAGGACCAGGGCAACTCGTGGTAAAGGTGGCATGAGCTCCGATCACTAATCTTTATATTTACCCTTAATGCCAAAACACATATCCAAGAAGGAGATGTATGATGTTTTGTATTAAAGGCAAGAGGCCACTACCCAGACCGGTTTCGACCTTTATTGAGGTCTCATCAGTGGGAGCTAGGCTAGAAATACAAAGATTTAGTAATACAGAGCTCATAAGTATTTTACCAGAACAAGTTGCCATAAGGTGCTTTAACCTTATTAAATAAAAATCTCTGGAGGAGATATAAATATAGAAAGTATTTTACCTTGGGTATAATAAATGTTAAGAATACCAAGCAATTTTTAAACCTGGTTTTACTCCATTTCCCAAGTAAGCAAACAGACAAATAAGTCAAGTTTGCGCCTGCAAGTGATGCAAGTCTAGCTGATCCTACAGGTAGTGCAGGACCAGGGCAACTCGTGGTAAAGGTGGCATGAGCTCTGATCACTAATCTTTATATTTACCCTTAATGCCAAAACTCATATCCAAGAAGGAGATGTATGATGTTTTTTATTAAAGGCAAGAGGCCACTACCCAGACCGGTTTCGACCTTTATTGAGGTCTCATCAGTGGGAGCTAGGCTAGAAATACAAAGATGAAAACCAGGTTTAAAAATTGCTTGGTATTCTTAACATTTATTATACCCAAGGTAAAATACTTTCTACATTTATATCTCCTCCAGAGATTTTTATTTAATAAGGTTAAAACACCTTATGGCAACTTGTTCTGGTAAAATACTTATGAGCTCTGTATTACTAAATTACTAAATCTTTGTATTTCTAGCCTAGCTCCCACTGATGAGACCTCAATAAAGGTCGAAACCGGTCTGGGTAGTGGCCTCTTGCCTTTAATACAAAACATCATACATCTCCTTCTTGGATATGTGTTTTGGCATTAAGGGTAAATATAAAGATTAGTGATCGGAGCTCATGCCACCTTTACCACGAGTTGCCCTGGTCCTGCACTACCTGTAGGATCAGCTAGACTTGCATCACTTGCAGGCGCAAACTTGACTTATTTGTCTGTTTGCTTACTTGGGAAATGGAGTAAAACCAGGTTTAAAAATTGCTTGGTATTCTTAACATTTATTATACCCAAGGTAAAATACTTTCTACATATATATATATATATATATATATATATATAAATATATTTAGATATATTTTCTACCTTTGCAATGAAGAGGAATCTCAGTTCTACCACGTTTTTTTTTTAAATTTTAGCCGTATTTTCTAAAAATGTAGCTCAAGTGCATTTTGAAATTGTAATATTAGGTGTCCTTCCGCGATGAGTCTTCAGACTCCTCAGAGGTGTCAGGAATAATAATAATATTCTCCTTCCTTACTGAATTTAACTTCTGCTAAGTACTAGAAATGTAGTTCAATTACCAGGTGTGTGTGTGTGGGTGTGTATATATATGTGGCGATCAGCTTTTACTCGGTTGTTATACATTTGAAAAAATAGATTTAATGACTCCAAGACCGAGATAACATATAAAGATTTTAATGATAAATACTACTAGTTTCGGCATATAGCAGCCTTCTTCAGGTATTTATAAAGGAAAGGAATACTAATAAACATTGAATTATTTAAACAAACTGGAAATTACAGGAACAAATTGCCTCACATAATCGATACATAAAAACGTTGTATTTTTCAAGTTGTTCCAACTGGCGTGCCATTGTTTGTTGCAATTGTGCGTGCAAGTTCACGTGAACGCCAATATTGAATAACTACAGCATGGCTATCTGGGATGTTATAACTTAAATTATTATTTAAGTGGACCGGGTTCAGTAGGATTTCCCTTGATTCTACGATTTTCCTTTCAATCTCATCTTCACAGCGAAAAATATTTTCTGATCTATTCCAGCATACAAAGTGGCTTTGTTGGTCATCATTAGGACTATTTGAAAAAAGAAGAACATGACTGGATAACGCAGTTGCATGAGATCATTTATATGAGATGTCTCTCTTATGCTCTTCTATGCGTTGTTCAATAGATTTGTTAGTTTGACCAAAGTATGGGATATTGCAATCACACCACAATTTATATCCTCCAGGGTACTTAAGGTTGTGATGAGTAGGTTTTGGATGGCTGATTAGAGAGCGGATTTTTGGAAGTGTGGTGAAGAAGGTCCTCATATTATATTTTTTAAGGACTTTAGCTATTTTCTTAGAGACTGTGCTAATATATGGAATGGAGATGCTACCTTTAAAATTAATAGTCTCTGTTGTGCACTGCTTAGGAGGGTTCAGAAGAAATTTCTTAATTGTTTTTTCAGAGTATCCATTTTGTTTAAAAATAAGAGTGAGGTGATTCATTTCTTTTTGTAGTTCATCTTGTTCATTTAAGAGAGAACGTGCTCTGTGTCCTAAGGTATATATAATTCCAAGTTTTTGTGATGGAAAATGATGAGAAAGATTATGCAGATATCTATTGGTATGCGTAGGTTTTCTGTACATAGAGATTTTTAATCTTTTAGAGCATCGTGTAAGCATAACATCCAAAAAAGGTAAAGGGTTATTATTTGCTATATCAGCAGTAAATTTTATATTAGGATGTTGGATGTTTAGATGACGAAGAAAATCTGTGAGAGCTGTGTACCCGTGATTCCAAATAATGAATATATCATCAACATATCTTTTCCAAACTTTTGGTTTAAATGAGAAGGAAGATATGGCTTTCTTTTCAAAGCCTTCAAGGAAGATGTTAGCTAGCACTGGGGACAAAGGGTTGCCCATTGCCAGGCCTTGTTTTTGTTGGTAAATGGAGTCCTTATATCTGAAGTAACCAGAATGAATGCAATGCTTTAATAAAGTGAACATTTTTTTGGATAATTTGTCCTGTAGTAATGTAAGTACCTCGTCCGTAGGAACGTTAGTAAATAAAGATATAATATCAAAAGTAGCTAGAATATCATTATCATCGATGGAAATATCTTTAATATGAGAATTTTTGTTCAGCACTAAAAGATCTTTAACTCAAAAACTTGAAGAAATTATGAATAATGTTAACTTACATGATTTTATTATTAACAGTGAAGCACAAGCCACACGAATACAAAACAAGAATAAATATTCTCTTATCAAGAAGTTTAATAATCTAATAAGGACACAAAACAGATCTGGTCATAGTGATCCCGTATTAATCCTGAAAAGGTTGTAGTGAACAAATCTTCTCATATGTTAACGGATGCAGAAACGAATATTCTTAGCAAAGGTCTCAATTTTATTCCCTCACCAAAATTTATCCCTAAAGAATCTCTTCTTACAAAAATAGAAAAAGCAAGTTCACTCATTCCTAATCATTTGGTGAATCTTCTTCGTATTGAATCGATTTTTATTATAAATAATGGCAAACCTCCAACAGATAACATTTCAGTGGCTGAAAGAAAAGCCATAAAAAATCTAAAACAGAACAGTAACATTATTATTTTACCTGCAGATAAAGGCAACTCTACGGTCATCCTCAACTGTGAAGATTACCACAACAAAATGATTCAATTACTTGAAGATAGTTCAATATATTCAATTCTTCAGGAAGATCCTACAAGAGAATTACAAAACCGTACAAACAACTTGTTAAAGACTGCGAGTGAACTTCCTCATAATATTCGCCTCTCATTACGCTCTCTACATCCTCTTATCCCACGCATCTATGGTGTTCCAAAAATTCATAAAGAAAACATCCCTCTTCGCCCAATTGTGGAAGGAATTGATTCACCTACATATAAACTTTCAAAATATTTAGCAAAGTACCTCAAGTGTTTCTCCAATAAATCTTCATCTTACATCAAAAACACCACAGATTTTGTTTCTCATATTAAAGATATTCCCATCGATGATAATGATATTCTAGCTAGTTTTGACATTATATCTTTATTTACTAACGTTCCTACGGACGAGGTACTTACATTACTACAGGACAAATTATCCAAAAAAATGTTCACTTTATTAAAGCATTGCATTCATTCTGGTTACTTCAGATATAAGGACTCCATTTACCAACAAAAACAAGGCCTGGCAATGGGCAACCCTTTGTCCCCAGTGCTAGCTAACATCTTCCTTGAAGACTTTGAAAAGAAAGCCATATCTTCCTTCTCATTTAAACCAAAAGTTTGGAAAAGATATGTTGATGATATATTCATTATTTGGAATCACGGGTACACAGCTCTCACAGATTTTCTTCGTCATCTAAACATCCAACATTCTAATATAAAATTTACTGCTGATATAGAAAATAATAACTCTTTACCTTTTTTGGATGTTATGCTTACACGATGCTCTGAAAGATTAAAAATCTCTATGTACAGAAAACCTACGCATACCAATAGATATCTGCATAATCTTTCTCATCATTTTCCATCACAAAAACTTGGAATTATATCTACCTTAGGACACAGAGCACGTTCTCTCTTAAATGAACAAGATGAACTACAAAAAGAAATGAATCACCTCACTCTTATTTTTAAACAAAATGGATACTCTGAAAAAACAATTAAGAAATTTCTTCTGAACCCTCCTAAGCAGTGCACAACAGAGACTATTAATTTTAAAGGTAGCATCTCCATTCCATATATTAGCACAGTCTCTAAGAAAATAGCTGAAGTGCTTAAAAAATATAATATGAGGACCTTCTTCACCACACTTCCAAAAATCCGCTCTCTAATCAGCCATCCAAAACCTACTCATCACAACCTTAAGTACCCTGGAGGATATAAATTGTGGTGTGATTGCAATATCCCATACTTTGGTCAAACTAACAAATCTATTGAACAACGCATAGAAGAGCATAAGAGAGACATCTCATATAAAAGATCTCATGCAACTGCGTTATCCAGTCATGTTCTTCTTTTTTCAAATAGTCCTAATGATGATCAACAAAGCCACTTTGTATGCTGGAATAGATCAGAAAATATTTTTCGCTGTGAAGATGAGATTGAAAGGAAAATCGTAGAATCAAGGGAAATCCTACTGAACCCGGTCCACTTAAATAATAATTTAAGTTATAACATCCCAGATAGCCATGCTATAGTTATTCAATATTGGCGTTCACGTGAACTTGCACGCACAATTGCAACAAACAATGGCACGCCAGTTGGAACAACTTGAAAAATACAACGTTTTTATGTATCGATTATGTGAGGCAATTTGTACCTGTAATTTCCAGTTTGTTTAAATAATTCAATGTTTATTAGTATTCCTTTCCTTTATAAATACCTGAAGAAGGCTGCTATATGCCGAAACTAGTAGTATTTATCATTAAAATCTTTATATGTTATCTCGGTCTTGGAGTCATTAAATCTATTTTTTCAAATGTATAACAACCGAGTAAAAGCTGATCGCCACACACACACATATATATATATATATATACACACACACACACACACACCTGGTAATTGAACTACATTTCTAGTACTTAGCAGAAGTTAAATTCAGTAAGGAAGGAGAATATTATTATTATTCCTGACACCTCTGAGGAGTCTGAAGACTCATCGCGTGGGGACACCTAATATTACAATTTCAAAATGCACTTGAGCTACATTTTTAGAAAATACGGCTAAAATTAAAAAAAAACGTGGTAGAACTGAGATTCCTCTTCATTGCAAAGGTAGAAAATATATCTAATTCGCATGTTTGAGAGTTTTCTGTAAATATATTAGAATGTTATATCGTAGGTTCACCATCTGTACAAAATAAACAAAACTGTACAAATAGACAAACCTTTACTTTTGTATATTCATAAATAAAAATCCGCTCTTCAAAAATACTTCATGATTTTTTTTCTATAATATACTTACATATTACGTTTGCTGGTCTTGAAAAACTAGAAGTTATTATTATTATTAATTTTTTTTATTAATGTAACAGGAATTTTGTTATTATTGTTTAGGTATTCACAATTCCTCGTCGTTACGTAGTGTCGCTGCACGTTTAGTGATGTATATTGAAGTGAAAATGTGGTGTTGACGTTCCTTATTTAATTGTCATAATTAAGGGACATTATCGAAAGGTATTTCCTTATTTAGTTTTATTAATATTTTTAATTTGTATTAGCATATATTGATGTATCCCTATAACATCCAATACCTATACAAAACTTGTAACATCTCCCGGTATTGATGCAGCTATGTATATATGTATGCGTAATCAGGATTTAAAACCTTCATACATATTTCCTTGTTTAATTCATTCCATATCAGAGAGTATATTTGATTACAAATGTTTCTACCCGATGCTTTAAAATAAGCTTGCATCACTGTTAGTTTCCCAGAAAAACGAATTTGCAATAAACAAAGTTTATTTTATGTAATTGAATTATCCCGAATACAGTTTATTTTATTGAGTGTTTGTACACACCAAGGTTGGGAGAATTCTAGCTCACTTTTGAAGGCACCGTTGCTAAAATATAGAGGAACACAAGGTGGAAAACATAAGAAATTGAAGTAGTATATTGCTTTCTGCTCAGATTTTGTATTCTTCAAGGAGGTGTTTAGAAGTAATTGATGTATCCCTACAGTCCACAAATATTATGGAATGATTTGTCACTATTGACGACATAATAAAATAGTTTTAGTTTATTTTAGGGAAAATGGCCTTTCAGCATTGGATATGCTGACGTATTTTTGATGGAAATAACATTCTCCATATGGTAGATATAACCATAGGCCTATTTTAAGTAGACTTGATAATTAAGGTAGTCAGAGCAGTGCTTAATTTCATGAAATTATCAGAACAGTGAAAGATATTACAGTTTTTTTTTTTTTTTATTATTTTATCGTTTTCTATATCCTAAGACATGCAGTTTTTTTTTTTTTTTTGAGTTAAAACAAAAAATAGGGCTGCTGCTGCTGTGATAAAGGCAAAAGTGGGTGAACTCCCAAAAATTTGCCTGGTATTTCTTTCTATACTACTCAATATGATACTACTAATAAAAGGTAATAACTGATGCTGAACATGAACAAGGTGTAAAGAATGTCTAACAATAAATAGGCAGTAATGGAATAGACCTGAGAACCAGACAACAAATAATAAGTTGACTCTCAATAAGATTGTATAACAGGATAAAAGAAATTACACCCATTTGTGGCACAGGCCTAAAATTGATTAAACTAGTAGAAACATTGAGAAATCTCTTCAGTATGGCAGACTGAATAAATCTGTTGATGATTATGACAACAATGACAAATAGATATGCACTTCCCAAAAATTAAATGGCTCATCATGGAAAAATCAAATTCACTATAGATATACAACATATGCCATTGCCTTGAAGACATTGAGTGTTGTTCATTTGAAAAAATTGTCTTCTAACCTTCATACTCATATGATCCTTATACAGCCCAAGTTCCCAACCTGTGATTCCTGACTGGGGGGGAGTCACAAAGTCTTTTCTGGGGGTTGATGCGGTTATTTTTAACTGCAATTATTTTAATAGCAAATTTTACCACGAAGGTTTTCAACACTTATTTATTTCAATATGACCACACTGCAGCTTTCTACTAGTAGTTGTAACACTTTTTTTGATAAATGAAGGGAAGTTTTTTTTGATAAATGAAGTGACTTAAGGTCTACCGTGGTGTGGATACTTCAAAAATATCAAAGGCCCTCCGTGTTCGTACATATTAAACATTTTATATTATTTTAATTATTTGCTATGGCAGGCCTTTAATATTTTTTGAAATTTCCTTCACACCTGACCTTGATTCACTCCTTAAAAATAAAATATACAAATGTAGTGTTATCATTAGAATAATATTCTATGTTACAAATAGTAAACTGAAAAAAATATTCACTATAATGCAAAATTTAATATCAGAATTCATTTTTATTCGTGTTTCATTGTTTGAATAACACTGTGAAATACAGACCATCGAATAAAGGTGAATTGCTTTCTTAAAGCAGTTGAAGATCACCTCAATATGTTTTACTGACACCTCCATGTTTGCAATGATTTAATTGAGTAATGTCCATGATGGGTCGTATAATGCAAACTGGTACAAACTTAGTTCAATAGCCACTTGCTGTCGAGTGCAGGTTAGCTACTGCTTGCATTTTCTAAAATCTAAAAGTAAATCAAAAAAAAAAATAAAAAAAAAGTAAATCTTGGAAAAATTGTAATGTTGAAAAACTCTGCAGTGTAGTAGAGGAATCTGAAGGAGGAGGTTACTAGGCACCTTGAATCCCTTGAAAAGAAATTTCAGCTGTATTTCCTTGAGCTTACAGAAAATGTTGCTGCACTGGTACGAATTCTCTGCTTCCCTGAATGCAGCCAGCATTCCCAATGAAGTACGTGATGAATTCTTGGATCTGCAGAACGATTCCTCGGCACATAATCTATTTTATAAAAATTTGTTGACCCAGTTTAATGTATTGGGTATCAGCCACATCCAAATGTTACATGCTCGTCTTTCAAGTTTTACTTCCATTTGCCTCTACATATCTCTGCAAGAGTGGAATCAAAATAAAGGCAAGAAAGACTGAATGTTGAGAATCTTGTTTGCATCTGAGCAACCCAGCTGGTTGCCCAGATGCAAGTACAACCATTGCATTAAATGTTAGGTTAATTAACTATTAGGTTAGCATTATATTCTGAAAAAATCATGTGCCTTCTTTACCCTATTAAAAATGCCTTTTTATGCATATGTTGCTGGGATCGGAGGTTACTTGGATATTATAAAAGCGGATTGTGACTCAGAAAAGATTGGAAAATACTATTATGCAGCTTTCAGGGATAACTGTTCCCATTGTGTATTAGCTTTTACAGTGTTCCCTGTTTTTGTCTGATTTCTTTCTGTCACCAACTTATAGGCCTAAATTACACAGCAGTACATGTTTTTTTTATACTCAGTGTTCCACAGTCCTGAGATGGGCTTAGTTTCTCAATTATGACTCTTTCTGCACCTGGTTTATTATCACTGATATATCCTGGTGACCAGGACTGTGCACAGAAGCATTCCAGATGCAGTCTCATCAGTACCTGATACAGTAGCATATTATGTACTACTGCTTTAAGTACTGATTTGGAGTGAGATGAAGTTCAGGACACTTCCTGAACAAATTTATAAAGGTTATTGAAAAAATTGCTTCCATAATGCATAGGACATGAACAAGTAGGGAAAAGGCAATAATAGTGCCACTATATAAAGTACTCATGGTACTGGAGTCTGGAAGCAATTTTTTGAATAACCTTAATAAATTAGGAACATGTTCTGAAGTTCATTGCCCTCCAGAACTTTTTCTTCATCCATCTCCTGGAGCAAAGTTCCACCTTGTTCATTCTCCTCTAGTTCAATCTATGATTTGCAAAATTGAGCAAGATGGCATCTTCAAAGCACCAACTTATTCAGATCCTCCTGTAGCAACCTTACACCAGACTCTACTTTTACTCTCCCATTTTAGCATTATTTGCAAATGCCTGAATATTTACTTTCACCTTGAATTATATTTTCAGTACATAAATTAAACAACAGTTGCCTAAGAACAGGTATGCATCAGATAAGCAATGCAACCTGTGGTAGTACCATTTGTTGCCCTTCCTTTTCAAGACATGATATAAGAGTGGTGTTGCTTTATCTCATTATTCATTATACCATAGTCTCCCCTTATCCGTGGGATTGCTCTCCACAGTTTCAGTTATCTGTGGTCAAACCTGGTATGAAAATATTAAATGGAAAATTCCAGAAATAAACAATTTATAATTACATTGGCAAAGTGGATATTAGATATTTCAAAACCGAATTTTTGTAGAAACTATGAAAGTTTTGCAAGTTGACCTGAGAGATTATGAAAATACAATCCTTGGCATCCATAAGTTTGCCTTAGCTTGCACTACTCAAGTAGTTAAGGCAACTCGGGGATGCCGAGGATTGTAGTCTCGTAATCTCTCAGGTCAACTTACAAAACTTTCATAGTTTCTACAAACATTTGGCTTTGAAATAATGTTGGATCTAATATCCACTTTTCCTATATAATTTTACATTGCCAAAATGAAGTTGAATGGCTTTTCCTTTTATTAATAGACAATTCATAAGTTTTAAATTGTGCACCATTCTGAGTAGTTCTTGGTTATAAGATTAACTGTCGCGATATCACAGTGCTTGGGTACAAGTAACCCTTATTTTACTCAATAATGGGCCCCCAAAGCCCAATGATACTGGCAATTCGGATATGCCAGAGAGAGAAGCTGTAAAGTGCTTCCTTTTAAGTGAAAAAGGTGAACGTTCTTGACTTTATAAAATAATAAATAAAGAAAACATATGCTGAGGTTGCTAAGATTCCATTCACATTCAGATAACTTTTATTACAATATGTTGTTATAATTGTTCTATTTTATTATTAGTTATTGTTGTTAATTTCTTATGCCTAATTTATAAATTAAACTCTATCATAGGTGTGTATGATGAGTCCTTGGACTCCCTGGAGATGTCACGTAATAATAATGTATGTATAGGAAAAAAACAGTATATATAGGGTTCGGTACTATCTGCAGGATGTCTTGGAACGTATCCCCTGCAGATTAGGGGGAGGGACTACTGTATATGCAAATTAATGTCTAGTCATTTGAGGAAGATTTAAATAGACTTGAACTTTGAATTGAGATTGCTATTTTGTGCACTGTTTTACATTTTGGTGTACAGAGGCTGTTTACTGTATTGGTGAAATTGTGTTTCAGGAATTTAATAAAATTAGGTACCTTGAGGGATGAATTGTTGCAAGTTTAAAAGGTAGGCTGCAAGTGTTGTAAGACTGCATAATGCATTGCTTCTATGATAAGGAGACGCTGACTATTGAGATAAGAATGCTTATGTCACTGTACAGGCATTGATTAGACCATATATGTGCAACTTAGGTGCACATATATGGTCTAATTATCTGCCTGGTCTGCCTGGTTTCCATTATGAAGTTGAAACTCTGAAGATGTCTAGAATCACTGATTAAGGCAATATTAGGACTGGAATGTTAGTTATGGGGAGGGATTGAGGAAATGTGAATTGCAACGGAGAGCTTTTGAAAGTACAGCATTCATCATCAGTTCTAGGTATTGCACTTCTCAAAAGATAATGGACTTTGTACAGAAAATAAGATGTTCAACTTTAGTTTGTTTAAAGTTCCCTGACTATGTTTCAAACTATTGAGTTCTCTATAGAGGCCAGATAGAAACCTTATGGCCCCCCCTCCCTCATCTTAATAGATACCAAATATGGGTTTCTGGGGAAAAACAGTCTTCTTTTGAGTTGTGCAGTACTTACGCAACTTCAATGCGAAAGTACTGCACAACTCAATATTGAAAATAAGAATGGATCTTTAATGCTCTTTCTTTGGATAGAGACATTTAATTTGGAAGGGATTTTACAATATTAATAGAAGAGATTATGCATGGAGGTTGAGAATGAGATGATAGACATTCTTGGAAGTTGTGTAATCATGTGATGAATTTTTTTTTTTTTTTTTTTTTTTTTGTTGTTGTTGTTTCATGAAGGTAGTGGGCAAATAGAGAATGCATTGCCAGAAATGGGTTATGGAAAGCTATGAGTTTGTTTCAGTATGGTATGTTACTCATGGAGTGAGACCACTCCTGATGAGCAGTGGCTTCATAGAGTTTGTTAATAATAATAAAATTTAATTCCAGTTAGTGATTTCCCTGGAGTCTCTGTAAATAGACAACAGAATAAGCAGGGTGGGTAGCCATCTGAATAAATTTATATGGAATAATAGAGAAATTAACCAAAATATAAACTAGCAGTATACAAGACAGTATTCAAACCAGTTTCAAGTTATGGATCTGAGAGTTGGGTTAGAAATAAAATACTTGATCAAAAAATAGACCACAGATATGAGCAGTGCTTTTTTTCTGGAAAAAAAGGCACCAGTACTCACCCTGAAGATGTTATTACAGCAACTTCCACACTTTTAACATATCCTCCGATATACCCTCGTCATCTCTAGATTGCTTTTTGCTGTTGGTTTCAACTGCAGAATGACAACCTTGGAGCAGCATGAGTCCACATATTTGCTAGGGTTGAACTGAGTGAGAGGAGGTCCTACTATCTTGATGAACATCAGTGCAGAAGTTGTCCATACAAGCAGAGACCTCGATCTGAGAGAAACCCCTTTCACATTCACTGGAAGATATTGCAATTCTGCCCAAAGTGTGCTTTAGAGGAAGGAGTATGTCCAGGACTTTATTTTCTTGAAGATATTCACAGAAACCACAAACTGCTTCTCTTTCATTTAAGCGAAATTTGCATGCTACCTTTGCAGGACTGTGTCTTTCATTTTTGTGGAGCTCAATTCCTTTGAACTTCATGTTCTTCTGACTTTGAAGAGAAATACTGTAGTACAGACCAGGATTTCCAATTCTTTCTTCAAAAAGTTGAACCATATTCTTTATTTTCCTGTCTGTTTTGTACAAGTCAGTATTTCTCTCTTGAAAATCTAGACTTAGTTCACTAAATTCTTGGAGAGCATCACACATAAGGCCCAAATCAAGAACAAACTCGCATGACGTTATTTTTCTTAAAAAGCCCTCATAAAGAAAGCAATCTGTTTTGTCTCCAGAAAGTTGGGGATGAGGGCTTCAAAGTCTTGCCACACTGCAGAAAAAGTGCGAAAGCTAGATGCAACCCAGCGAGTGCTTAGAATTCTGCCAATTTTAAGAAGTTGAAGTAGTAGAGTCGCTTCACATTCCTGTAGTTCCCTAGCATTCTTAGGTGAAGCATGATAAGTCACATGAAGTTTGTCTATGAAACTCTTCAAGCAATTCACTCCTGCCACATTGTTCACTGTGTCACTAACAGACAATTCAAGGCGATGACTAGCCCAATGCCAGAAAATAATACTAAGAAACTTCTCTTTCATTAGCCTCCTTACACCATTATGCACACCAAACAACACAGCTGCACCATCACAAGTTATAGACAATAAATGCTCCTTTAAGTAATCTTCAGATAATCCACTCACGATCACTAATTAAAGAGTTTAGAATTCCTCTAGCAATTCGATCAAATCTAGGAAAAGACTCACAGGAGCCGAAAGTTCGGGAAGAACTACATGAACAATAACAATCAATGTTGTTGTGTTACTCAAAGTTGTCGATTCATCAATAAGTAACGATATTTTGTTCTCAGAGTTCACTATATTGTCTTAATGTTTTTCTCATTTCATTTGCAATATGGCTCACAATGTTAATGCAAGCATTTGCAGAATGAAGAATATATCCTATGTCTAGGCCATTAAGTTCCTGTAAATTTATTTTGTCTTCAAAGTTGTTAAATGATTGATTTCTCCTCGCAACTTTGTAAGCAGTTCAAAACACTTTTCCTGTTATGTCTTTATTATCAGACAAAGTATTTAGGAAAACACTCTCTAATGTTTTGTTTTTTGCTTCAAATTTTATTTTTTGGCACGCTTTGTGCGCTACGCTCTCCTGTGATCGTAAATCTTTTTTTTCTTAATGACATTAACTGTTGTTTGCGAGATTCTTCAAAATGACTGATTTTACCATTGGCCCACTCTGCTGAAATTTTCATTCCCATGTGTTTATCGACGGCAAGACTTCTGACATCACGACACACTTTACAGCCCAACATTTTATTCTTGACATATAGCCACTTGTTTCTCTCGCAGAAGTCATTTTTCTGCAAAAGTGTCCAACATTCAGGCCAATCATTATCAGAATTTGCTTCCTTTTGACCACGTGAATCTTCGGTCTTGGTTTCGTGATCCTCTTCACCAAGTGTATTTTTGGTGCTAGTTTTCTGTTTTACAGGATCACAAGTGGATTCAACAATTTCTGCTTCTGCAGCCTTCCTTTTTTTTACTCATTGGCATAAAATAACTACCTATTTTACTTATTTTGAATAATGATTGCACTGATTTAACTTAGATTAATTCAAAACTCACATGAACACCTGCCTGTTGCAGAGTGAATATAAAACTGATAAACTGATATTGGAAGCAATTGGAAGTGACACAACTTCCTGTTTCCAGTTGCGTATAAACCTATGAAACAGGAAAGCAGGGTACCAACTTATGAGTAATCAAAACCGAAAATTCAATTCAACAAAGAACCGGACTGCCGGAATATTTATGATACATTTTGCTGTCAATAAATGGCAAATTTTTAAAAACTTAAGGAAAAAAAGCTGCCGGTACTGCGTACCGTGAGAAAAAAGCACTGGATATGAGAGTTCTGGGAAAAATTAGGAGCCTGAACATATTGTAAATCTGGATTGAATTTGAAGGGAAGTTGGATGGTATAAAGCTGATGGATTACATTTGAATAGGTTTGGTGTTGGACATTTAGAAAGGCTATTGTTTTCTGAGAAGGCACAGCATCAAGAAGTTAATGTAGCAAATGATCAGAGTCTACCATATGTGAAGCAGGATAGCACAAATCAACAGATTGTACGGTAGGAGAAAGATGGATATGAGGTTGAAGATGTGGTTGCAGTAGCACAAGATGATGGAATGCATAAGTGTGAGGATGAGACAGGTAGTAATGGAAATCAGAGTCAGGATCGGGGAAATAGGAGTGGTCAGACCGAAGAGTGAGGTGTGGTATAGCAGCTGGAATAGAGAATGTTGGTGCTGGTAGAATGGCCTGAAACACACAGCGATTGTTACATTTATACACAAATGTAAGGAGCATTCAAAACAAGAGAGCTGAGTTTGTTGCATTGATTGAGATGGTATGCCTAAAAATAATTGGAATAAGCGAAACTTGGTTGTCTGAGGAGGATGTGATCAGGAATAGAACTAGAAGGGTATATAATTTTCTGGAAGGATAGAAATGTGAAAAGAGGAGGGGGGGGGAGTGCTGCTAATGATTGCTGCTAAAAATAGTGTATGCACAGATTTTTAATCTGCGTGGTGGGAAGTTGAAATAAACAGGTTAGTATATCTGATAGGATGATGTTATAGGCCAGGGAATGCAGAGAATACCAATTGTGAGATGCTTAGGGAAATTAGTTGGGCAATGAAAAGAAGGCGATCCTGAGGGAGACTTTAATTACAGGAATATAGGGAAGGAGGAGATAGTGTATGGGAACAAGGAGAGCGAGCTTGTGGAATTTCTGAGGGATAAGTATCTTAAGCAGCATGTGATTGAAGCAACTAGAAGCTTTAATGTTTTGGATTTGGTGATAACTTCACAAGATGTACTTGTTAATGAAGTGTTGATACTGTCACCGATTGGTGAGAGTGATCATGAGGTACTTTTTTTGGGAAAACAAGAAAAGGTCACTGCCAAAAATGGATACATGCGGAAGTATAAAGCAGGTGATTATAGGAAGCTCTGTAGTCAGTTAGCATCAGTACGCTGAGTAGATGAGCGGAGTGGAAAAGATGTTGACAATGCATGGAAACTCACAATGCAGTATCTGACAAAAGCAATGTATGACTGTATACCAAGGGTTAAGCGAGTAAGTAGAGTAGGAGTGAAATGGATGAACAATGAAATTAAGCAAGCTGTTCTGGAAAAGAAAATGTTATGGAGGAGGTATAATGCAGTTGGTGGTGATCGGACCCATGAAGAGTGTAAAGTGAAGGCTAGAAAGGAGACAAGCATGGTAAAGAAAGAAAAGATGCAGTATGAGAGGAGATTGGCTGGTCAGGCCAAGGTTAATTCAAGGAAATTTTACTGCTACATGGCAAGCAAGAGGAAGAATAATTATAGCAGATTAACATTGATGGAGATAGTCATGGTAGCAGACTAACAGCTGCAAAGGATATAGTGGAATTATTGAACGAGCACTTTATCAGCATATATCATACCGGTGTATGATGCAGTGGAATATATAGAGAGAGGCAAGTATTAAGAGAATTGGAAGTGAAAGAAACAGAGCTGTATCAGATGTTGGTTGGGTTAGATGTTAATAAGTCTGTGGGAATGGATGACATATCAGCACGTATTCTCAAGGAATGTGCACTACAGTTGGCTATGCCCCTGACCTGGTTATTTAATGAACATCTTCAGTGGGTGAGGTTCCTAAGGAGTGGAAAGAAGGCAAAATAGTACCACTCCACAAGCATGATTCTAAGACAGAAGTCTCCAACTATAGGCCAGTCTTTATAATTGCGGTTGTGGTCAAGATGTTGGAGAGATTGGTAAGGAATAGAATACAGAATTGGATTGATGGACATAGCATTCTTTATGATGGTCAGCATGGATTTGTAAAGGGTATGTCCTGTTTTAGTAATTTATTTGCATTTTATGATTAGGTGACAAGTGCATTAGATAAGGGAGAATCATATGTATAGTGATATTCTTACTTTCAAAAGCATTTGATAAATTACCACATGATAAGTTGGTGTACAAGCTGCAGAGGATAGGAATAGATAGTATATTGGTTAGATGGATCAGAGATTGGCTCTCTGAACGATACCAGCAGGTTGGATGGAGCAGTGTCTCAAAAAAGGAGGGTAGCCAGTGGTGGTTACCCTCCTTTGGTAAGGAATAGACTTAGACCCTAGGGTTCTGTTCTTTGGCCCCTGCTGTTTAACTTGTTTGTAAATGATATATCATGTGGGCTGACTTCATTTATTTGCTAATGATGCAAAGTTAGGAAGAATTATAAGTAGCACTGCTGATGTTAACTCCCTTCAGGAAGATTTGAATAGACTTTTCACTTGGGCAAAAGAATGGGGTTGTTGTTTTAATATCAATAAGTGCAAGGTGTTGCATTTTGGAGTGCAGAAATATAAAGCTGTGTACTATATCGATGGTGTCATACTGCAGGAAGTAGGCAAGATTAGAGATTTGGGAGTAATGGTTGATAGTAGAGTGAAGTTTGGAGGGCATATTGCTAATGTTGCACATCGTAGTGCTGCTATGATAAGAAGCACTCTAACATGCAAGGATAAGGAAGTGGTTGTGCCACTATAAAGCACTGGTCAGACTATATTTGTGCTCTGTTGTGCTCAGATCTAGTCACCTGGTTTTCAATGTGATGTGGAGACATTGGAGAAGGTCCAGAGACGAGTGACTAATACAATATCAGGAGTTTGGAATGCTGGCAATGGAGAGAGAGAGGTTGAAAAAATGTGGATTGTAGAGTTTGGTGGATAGGAAGAAGAGAAGTGATATGATAGATACATTTAAGTTAGGGAGAGGATTTTATCAGATTAATGCAGAGCAGATTGTAAAACAAGTAATGGTGAAAGGGGAAGAACCAGAGGTCATTCCTGGAAGATGTGTAAAAGTGTGGTGAGGAAGGGTGTGAGGAGCAGATTTTTTACATGGGGAATTATCAGTGAATGGATTGTATTACCAGAATGTGCTGTTAATTCAAGGAGTGTTAAGGATTTTAAGATTCTATCTGATAAATATGTTGTCAGTTGAATGAACCTCCCACAACAAGTCTGCTGACTCCATGGAGGGTGTAATAATAATAATAATTAAGACATTAGGAAGGAATTTGACATTGTTTGTATTCAAGAATGTGTGAGCAGAGCAAATCTAAGGTGGTATGGCCACAAAAGCAGGTGTTTGATGCCAAGATGACAAAAAAAAACCAGAGGAAGACCAAGGGCTAGGTGGATTGATTCAGTTAGAAGTGCCTGAAAAGAATGAAATGTTAGATAAGATCATATTGGAGTGCTAACAAGTAATAGACTAATTTGGAGGAAAGTTGTTGGCAGATTATTAATAATGTAAACTTAATCATGTAATGCTTTCATGATGGCCTGAACACTCCTTGAGGGCACACATCAGGAAATTAATGATGAATTTTTTTGTCGAACTTTGCATCAAATGTGGGATGTGAGCGAAGAGTTTCTGTATTGACCACCACATAAAGTTATTTCCGTTTATATACTGAAGCTCCATAATTAGAGGAAGTAGAGTATAATCTGCTTGGTCATTTGCCATTTATTTCAGAGCCGTAATATGCATTAGTGAGAAATAAAGCAAAGCATGATTGTGTGTTTCATCCATTATTATTTTTATCTTTTAGAAAATGGCACACATCAGTGACCAGCATGTTTGTATTAAATTTTGCTCTATACTGGATGAGGAGGAGGGGAGAGCTATACAAATCAGCTTTTTTAAGATGGTATACAGTACTTCTGTAAATGTTTTGATGACAATCTATCCATGAGAGTAAATGTGTGGCTAATATTAAACTACATAAAGGATGAGATAATCTGAAAATCTTGGTCTAGAGACCAAACACGGTAGTTTTTATTTATTTATTTATTTTTTTATTTTATTTTATTTTTTCAAACTGCTTCAGATCTGCAGTAAATAGGATGGTGGTCTCACGCTTAGCAAAAAGTATCTGTCACCTAAGAATTTTTACAAACATTCACACAACAGTGGGATTTGAACTTATAGTCCATAGGTTGTGAAGATAAAGGCATTGTAGATGTTATGTCTTACAAACCTAGCTGCCTTGTTTCAACATTTATGTGAATATTGTTCTCCTGTATCAAGTTGCAAGAGTAACTACTTCAATTGGCTAGCATGAACAGCAGGTAAATTCTTATTTTAAATAAAAATATAAAAAATCAGCATTTTTTTAAAAAACTTTTTAAATCACACTTTTATGTACTGTACATACACATTCACATGTTGTTTTTCTTAATTAGGTCAGAAAGCAATGGAAAGTGATTCCAGTGATGATTCAGTAACGCAACCAAAATCATCAATCTGTGTGCGTGCTGTAAATAGGGTTTTGCAGGTAATTATTCCTTGTATAATATACAATAAGCAATACAATTTCTGGTGGTGTTATTTAGTTGTCCTTAATTAGTTGTGCCTGTTGTTCATTATGGTGAAAGCCCATCTGAAAAATGTTTTCTTAACTGTTAAATGAGTTGGAGTCTAGGAGCACTATATTTTTAAATGGAGGTGCAGTATTTAATTCTGCACTGAAACAATGTATATATTGGGAGTTTTAGCCTTGAACTATTTTGATGCACACTACTGTAAAAGTATATTACATCAAAGCCTATAGTAAATGTGATTCGAGCTCTCAGTGTAAGTCAATTTTTTTTAGTTACTTAAATTAGAAAATGTTTCTTGTGCAATGGGGAAAGATAGGATTTTTCCCTTTGGTTGGTTGGTAAAACTATCTCCATACAAGATTTTACTATTTTTGTTAAAGTACTGGGTCTGAAATAAAAATCTGTTACTTACTTTTATTATTCTCATCTGCCTATATTCTGGTATTGGTTTTAAATCAAATTTAATTTGTAAACTGTGCAATGATATTGAAATTGCCTTGGCTTATTGCAAAACAAAAAAGAAATATATATATATATATATGTATTCACATAAGAACAGCAATGAATTAGTGAAACAATCATAGTAAAATATTGCACATATTTCACTATCCACCTACCAGCACATTCCACATACTGATGATTTTGTTGAGCCTGTGTAGCTCAGTGGATGTGGCGTTTGCACACCACCGCGCTTGGCCGCACGAAGGAAGACTTGGTTTCGAGTCTAGTCAGCGACTAGAGGAAAATTTTTCTAAGCCTTTTTTCGGCCGTTTCCCGAGTTAGTCGATCTCTGGCACGGGCAAGCCGGTTTTTCCTCCCGGAAACTCAAGAAAATCGACCATAGAACCCACATTATTTCAGACATTAAATATATTGTGTTAGGGACCACGAGATGGCGGCACATTTGAGCCGTCTCTCTTCACTGTGTACCGCTTAATTAGTGATAGCCTTGGGCCATCTATCTCTGATTGGTACCAGTGAAGATTGAACTGCCCACTCAGTCTCCAAAAGTTAGATAGGGCTAAATGGCCTTTCCTATGTGTGTGTGTGTCACGGTGTATCTCTGAAACAAAAAGGATAGCCTCAAGGTCGAGCCAAAACCCATGTGGCAGAGTCTTCGTAATCTACCTCTCTTAAAGTTCTAAGAAATTTATATTTTTACGCTGCGCCACTTAGAACTCTTAATTTAAAATAAATTATGTTAATCAAGAAGTGAGTAAGAAGATGCACTGAAATAACACTAGATTTGCAATCGTGACCTTAATCGTACTCTAGAAGTCTCCCACTCAGATTCGTAACAATTTTACAAGTGGTTCGTCGGATTCCATTCACAGACAATCTTGGTTAAATATAGCAAGTGTTTATTAAACACTAAATACACAGCTAGTAATACAAGAAAAATTTCCATTCTAAGTAAGTTATAAATCGAATTAAATCAATCAACATGTACACCCTCAACAGATATGATTATCAAGACACAATTTACCTTATGCAACTCACACAATTTATAAATCCCACATTACACTCTTAATACTAACAATCCATATCAACATTCATTCCTTAGGCTGAATCTTCTTAACATCCATTATCATATACAATAATTCAAATTCATTTAATGATTATCCTTTCATGATCTCCTATGTAACAAAATTTTGCTATAGTCCTGTCTTATAATTCTATCTGAGTCCTTTACTATCAAAGTTTCACTTAACATTAAGTGTTCAAGTTATACACAAACAAAGAACAAATTTTTCTACTTATCCACACACACGATAGTTCCTCACTCCTTCTGCATCATCACCAATTTGTCTTTTATTCAATTGGCTATTCCTTCGGTACCCTCAATCTGTCTCGGGCTAGAATTTTCCTATCATCGATATGCTCGAGCTATCTTTTCATGACCACCTTGGTCACGGCCTTCGGGACGCGTATTTTTTTTCCAATTCTAAGCGGCATGGCCTGCTGTTGCCTCCCAGGAGTCTGTGACTACTAGGTCTCCCGCAGAAACATCATCCAAGTGCTCAGGAATGTAGCTGCTCCCGCAACCGTCCAACCAATGAAGACCATGAGAGCCGGTCATCAACCAGGGTAAACGAAAAGAGAGAAGAGACCCATGGGGGGGTGGGGGATCCTAACCCTTTTATATCTCCTTCCTACCGGCAATCACCGTAACTTAGGTCTTTCACCTGGCACATAGAATTTTCATCACAGGGGTCTGACCTCACAACATCCATTCTCTCTCCGCTTGTTTTCTTCACGTGCCGTGAGCATGCGACTGCCGGAGGCAACCGTCTGTTTGCCCCCGAACTTTGAGCTTTTGTTCACACAGATTATCTTTGCCATTTCTCTTACAAGTTATTTTACATCAAAGGTAATGTCAACTCTAAATCAATATTATTAACTTACACTTATCATTGACATTTCCCATATATATAAATTTTCTTTTATCAAGTAAATAATGTCTCCTTGAGTTATTTCACAATTCTTTTCTTTTTAAACTAATGTATTTTCAATTTGTATTCAATATTATACAAAGAGGACAACACATACTTAGAAACAAGCATATATTTAAATTTCTTATGGGGTCTTTGCCTGTTAAACGATGATAATTGGAATCTTAGTATTCTAGACTCAAAGTTTAACATCAGCTACTTAAGCACGATTTTTAGTGAAGATCGTAAGTTAAATATGGAAATAAACAACAGAATCAACAAAGCTGATATGGTAGGAAGTCAACTGAATAAATTTATATGGAATAAGAGAGAAATTAGTCAAAACACTGAATTAACTGTATACAAGATAGTTCAAACCAATTTTAACTTATGGATCTGAGAGCTGGGTTAGAAATAAAACACTTGACCAAAGACTAGAGCCTGCAGATATGAGAGTCCTGAGAAAGATTAGGAGGTGTGAACAGATGGCATCAATGGCAATATCATATTAAAAATGAGGATATTAGGAAAGAACTTGACATTGTTAGCATTAAGGAATGTGTTAGCAATCTCGGGTGGTATGGTCACTTAAACTGATTGGGAGAGGAAAGATTAGCAAAACAAGTGTTCTCTGTCAGGTTGGCAGGAAAAAAGACCCAGAGGAAGACCAAGATATAGGTGGATTGATACAGTAAATAGTGGCTTAGAAGATAGAAATATAACATCTGATAATGTTAGTCTTGACAGGTAACAGATTGATTTGGAGGAAAATTGTAAATAGGAAGTTAATGTAAGTTTCATGTAGTAGTAGTATCATATCCTGTACATCCCTTGAGGGTACATGTTAGGAATTTGATGATGTTGAAGATGGTGTAGTTTGTCAAATGAAAAAGTGGAATGGAGAGTACTGTCCAGCAAAGTGGTGAATAGGATTTGAAATGAGTGAGAGCAGGTTGTTTATTTAATAGTGAAAGAAAGTACAGAGCCGACAGTTACTCAGGCATTAGTGGGGAAATTTGAGAAGAGAAGCTATCTACTGTGATAGTGAGCAATTGGATAGGAAGCTGACAACTGAATTGCAAAGGTAGAAGGCAGACCATAGGATGCTAGTTTGCTGATGTTTAACCTCTCCAGGCCACTAATATTAATAAACTGTAGGTTTATAGTCATTCATGGGTAGAATTTGCATATAAAAAAACCTTGATGATGAACTGAGCTGCAAGTTTAACATTGAGCACTGAAATGTCAGCAATTTATAAATATAATGCAAGTGAATTACTGAGTGATCACATATTGTATCATTTATTTTACTAAATTCTTCCCCAAAGCATTAACTAAAAAATATCAAAGACAATGAAAGTGGTCTCTTTGTTAAATGGGATGTTATATATCCGATACTGAACTATTTTTGTTTCTAATTAGAAGGGGGAACCTTGACTTTGGTTCATATTTCACATTAAGCTCTCTCTCAACAGTTAGTAAGAGCATTGATTTGGTAACCCCTACAGATGTTTGACTAACTTAAATTTTTGTACCTGATAAATTTAAATTTCATGATTTACAGGGAACCAAGTATAGATCTGTAATTCAAGGTTAACTAAAAAAAATTATATTGAAATCAATACTCAATGTTGATTTCCTTTGATGTAATTTCTCCTTCCACAAACATACTGTTCTATGTAACTCTTAGGACATCCCAAAAAGTAATGGCGGTTTTTATACCGTACTTGTTCAGATGTGCCTCAGCTTGTCCAAATATGAATTTTTAAAGCTTTATAAGTACTGCTAAGCTCAGGTGGCCTCATTCTAAGGAATTCCACCTTGCAAGAACATCATACACAAGTTATTGTTTAAATAACCCTTTATTACTATGGAGGTCACTGAAGAGCATATTAGTCACATCATGCTTTATGAGTTCAAAAAAGAAGTAACAATGCTGCTAACACTGTAAAAAAAAATGTGCAAGAAGTGTATGGCTATAATGTTTTGAATGCGCAAAAGAGCTAGCGATAGTTCCAAAAATTTCAACAAGGGGGGGGGGGGCTTTAGCTTGAAAGACTCCTCACTCTGGGTCTTGTCTCTCTCTCTCAATAATGATATGCTGGGAGCTGCTATTGCAAGAAATGCCAGTGCAACGTTTGCTAAATCTTCAAATTTAGATTTGAAGATTTAGCAAACGATCTTAAATCATCGTCATTGACTATCCTTTGCCATTTGCAAGAATTTCGAATAGTGTCTGGGCAAGTGGGCTCCTCATGAACTGACGTGCAACAACCGAAAGAGCACGTCAACATCTGCACTGCTCTTCATTCTCGAAGTTCAATCTCTGTTTTTGAATCATGTGATCATGGTGAAAAGTGGATACTTTAAGAATGTTATTTGTGGAAGGCAGTGGGTTCATTCAGGGGAACAGGCTAAATCTCAGTGAAAACGAGACCTTCATCCTCAGAAGATTTTGTTAAGTATTTGGGATATGGCTGGTATTATACACTTTGAACTCCTGTCACAAAACCAAACAATCACAGCTGAAGTATACTGTGAACAACTCAATTGATTGGATGAAAAACTGAAAGAAACAATGCATTCTCTGCTCAATCGAAAGGGTGTTGTTTTTCACAATGATAACGCAGGTCCTCATAGTACAAGAATCACCTGTACCAAGATTGAAAAACTTGGCTGGGAAAAGCTTCTGCATCCTCCTTATTCTCCTGATCTTGCTCCTTCATTTTACCACTTATTTTGAAGGGTTTGTAACATTTCATAAATGAAAAACAATACAATACATTAGAGCTACTGAAATTCAGCCTATGCAACTTCTTTGCCTCCAAATCGCCTGAATTCTATAGAAATGGAATTATGAAGCTTTCATAATGTTGGAAGATTGTTATTGATTCAAATAGTGAATATATACTTGATTAAATTAGCAATTGATTAATCTTTTATATCCTTTTAAACTTAATGCTAAAAACAACAATACTTTTGGGATGACCTGATACAATATTTATGAGATGATTTCCATGAGAACAATGTTAACTTGTTTATATTTACCATGAATGCAGGATATTTCACATGAAAGAATAAATTATACAAGCAAGTTTTTAATGGCACTTTGTGACATAGTAATGATTTTTTAATCACAAGAATTAATAATAATAATTTTATTATTGCAAATATTTCAGCCTGAAACTAACAGGCCTGCATCACTGCACAAGCTCATTCACAAATTGAAGCAAGAACAATTATTGTAAAATCGATTCACAAGCATCAAACAAACATTGTTCTTATTTCACCTTGTGAATGAACTTGTGCATTGATGGCTTGTTAGTTTCAGGCTGAAATATTGGCAGTAACAAAATTATTATTAATTTTTATGAATACATGTTTCTAATAATAATTTTACAAACACTTGGAAAGAACAGCCATACATAGGCAGGGCTAATTACTTTATAGAACATCTGGATAACCAACTTTTCGACACCATTTTTCCTTAGTCTCATATCTGGCATTGGGTAATTCTGAAGCAGAATGATTTCAGTTTTTGGACAAAATAAATACCTTATACATCCATATCAAGTTCTCTATTGAATGCATGTCCAATAATCCTATTCTGGATATCTTAATCTGTAACTACAGGCAATATTGAATTTTTTATTTTCAAGAAACCTTCCTTCACTGGCAGGTACATCTATCCAGTTTAACATCACCATCCATCACAAAAGACATGGTATCAAGAGTCATGCTCACACATGCACAATTTGTTCTTCGGATTCCCTTCTCTTCGAAGAATTCAGTAAAATAAGAATCTCATTAGCGTCTAAAAGGTATAATGAAACCATCTAGAAAATAATAATCATCATCCTACAACCAGACTAGTCTGATGTTAAAAGTATTTCTTCCCTGCCTTAAAGGGACTTCTGTACAAATAGCATAAATTCTTCACAAATACAATTTATATACTACTTTTAAACCAGCTTGGAAGCAATTTTCTTCCTTCTTACCAAGAATAAATTGCCACCTCTATCCATTTAACTAGTGTTTATCAAGTGCCCTTTTCCTGCAACTTTTTGACTTTTGACAGACTGGCCATTTTTCTGTTAAGAACAGACCCACATAAGATTTTTTCAATCAGTGGAGTCTGACCTTGCTTTTCATGCCATAGACACTAGACATAGTTTATTGGAATCAAACCAGTATTTTGGTTTGATTCCAGTTTTGGTAGATTTAAATTTGATCACTTTAAAATTATGATAATAATTTTTAGTTAACTTTGAATTACTGAATTACACTTAGTTTCTTGTCACATAATAGTGCTTTCTCCTGTTCGCTCAGTTGTTACTGAGACACGAATGAGTGTACTGATGCTATAATGACTCATTCTTGTGTTTCATAATTTGATGTTGTAACCAGTGGTTTGCATTCTCCCTGAATGACATTCATTCAGGGAGAATTCATGTTGTAATAAGCGAAATATAGGCATTAAATTATGATTTCTCTTAAATGTGTTAAACATTTTTTAAAAAATATATTATGCTATCATTTTTATGTGGCATATAGGCACCTTGAGTAGCTTATGTCACACTGTTGGGTTATTCATACATGATTCATACATGTCTACCACCTCATTACAATCAAAACATAATTCAGATAAAAGAAATAAGTTTTGAGGATTTTTGTTCTGTTTTTATTTTTAGTATTTTTTATATAATATAGAAACTAAACATGAAGCTACTTCAGGAATCCAGTAAGTGGTGGTCTCACACTAGGTGATGAAATTCTTCTACCATCTAAATGCATTCACAGACATTCATTCCATTCCCATGATAGGATTTGAACTTACAATCTGTTGGTTGGAGAGCAGAGATGCTTCCACTCAGCCAGCTGGCTGCAGAATTATTTCTAGTAATAAGTAAAAAAGAGTCAAATGTGCTTTGTTCTAAAAGTAGACTAAACCTGATTTAGTTATGTTCTATTTAATATTACAAAGTTTATGATAAACATACCTTGATACCACTATACAAATATGCACAAATCACACACGAAGTCCTTCAAAATTCCCTTCCTCAACTTCAAGAGATACTTAATATTCAATTTTTGTTATTTTAGCTGTATCAACGTTTGCTGGATTCATGGACACCATTTTCAACTTTCAGATGGTTTGGAACTTTAGTCCTTTTGTTTCTCTATATGATCCGTGTTTTGTATCTACAGGTGAGTTATATAAATTTGATCTCTGTTTTCTCTTCTTTTATTATATATAATACACACACACACACGCACACACAGTCCCCAGGTTACGGACAAGATATGTTCCTGAGAACGTCTTTAGGTTGGATTTGTATGTAACTCGGATCCCTGTTGAACAGCGCATATACATTAATCATAACAATACTATAATGGCTCATACGTGGCAATAATGATATAGTGTAATACTGTAATAATAATAATAATACCCATGTACTGTAATAATTAATAAGTTACAGAAACTATTGTGCTCTTTCTTTTAATTCAAACAAGCAGAACATAAAAACAAACTCATACAAAAAGTTTAGATAGGAGAAATTTCAAAAAAAAAAGGTTAACATTTGCTTAATGTTACACCAATGTCTTGCTTACTGGAAGAGATATTTTTGAGGCCAGAGGGTAGGCTTACATTAATTGGAGGATGGAGATAGTGTTCGTGGTTTGAATCAGGATCAGATTCTAGTGCTAGAGAGGATGGATCTGGTGATGGAGTATTGGGATTTGATTCTGTTGCTGGAGGAGAGGAGCTTACCACTGAAGGTTTCTTGAAAAAAGGTATCTAGGGTTGTTTGCACAGCCTTTTTCTTTTTTTCATCATACATAGCCTTGTAGCAGCTGATGTTCTCACTAACTGCACAGTAACCTTTGTAAACCGCTCATTGTTAGGATCTTGCTCCTCAAGTTCCACCCCCCCCCCTTTCATTGTTGATTATTTCACTCCCTCCCAAGAATCAGCAATGTTTTTGATGGTGTCATAGATGTTATAATTCTTCCAAAACAATCTTAAGGTCATCACATTATTCTTCTGTAGCCCTGACTGCTTGCAGGAATTTAGGCATAAGTAATATGCCATAAATGCAGAAATGACTCCCTGGTCCATTGGCTATAGTAACTATTAAGTGTTGGGTGGTAAAAATACGACCTTTACATTATGGTGAAGGTCATCTAAAGATGTTGGATATCTTAAAGTAGCATTGTTAAAAGGAATTTTCTTTTCCAAACAATAACATTCCATAACAGGAATAAAACGGTTCAAGAACCAATCTTGCAGTGGATTTTTGCTTTGGAGGCATGGTCATAAGGATAATCACAGTCTCACAAAATTGAATAACAAAGTTAAGACAAAAGTAATGATGTGCATAAGTGACCATATAAACAATGAGACTAGCTGCTAGTGTAAAGATGCTGCACCAATGAACCGCTTACACCATGTGGCTTTGTTTACATGCACGGAAGAAACTAGTTCCCAAATTATTAATTTAATTATTTAATTGTTAATTATCCTTATGGGGAGCCTTTGGAGCCCATTTGTAAGTACGGAACACTGTAAGTTGGGTTGTCTGTAATGCAGGGACTGTCTATATATAAATATCAGATGCAAAGGAATTTTTAATTATCCTGAAGATTCTGCACATCATAAAATTCACCTTCTTTAGATCCTCATAATACCTTATCAAGGATTTGAGCAGTTCTTTAACATTGATGTGAATGAGGAAAGTTAAGATATAATTCTTCATAGTGATACTTTATGGCAATGTTTTCCAAAGTGTGATATACATACCTCCAGGGAGATGTGAGAAGGCTTCAGGAGATATAACCATCTTTTTTTTTTCTTTACTTTTATATTTTTATTTCTATGTTGTTACAGATGAGTGTAGATCTATTCCGTAATTAATTTTTCAATAACCAAAAAAAATATAAATAAAATAAAAGGAAGTTTTAAACAAAATGTGTCTAATCTCATGTATCAGCTGACCTCCATTAGCTCTGCATCTGGGCGAGAGCATGATCTGGTTCTGTCATATGGTTGGAACTGTCTGCATTAAAAGTTTAAATTCAAATAGTTCAAATTAGTCAGAACTCTGCTAAATTTCAGAATCATTTGTATCGTAAATTATAATGGTCCTTGGCCATCTTGCATCTATACATGTTTAATTGTGTGTCACAAGTTGAGATGTGCATGCAAAATTTGATTTTCTGCATTGTTGGACTTGTAATCAAAGAAACTGGATTTTTCCAAACTCACTTCTTTCCAAAAAACACAGTTTCATTAAACTTCATTATTATTATTATTATTGAAAATTTAAATTTCAAAGCAGAGTAGGAAATGAGTGTCAGACATACAAAAATATTTTGGGGAAATTTGGAGGAAAGAGCAAAGCTAATAATAATAATGGCAAATACCTGTTGGATTTCTGCTCATGACATGGACTGGTTATTACTAACAATATGTTTCATCATAAAAATGTGCACAAATTCACATGGAGAGAAGAGGCAAGGAATAAGAAAAGTCTCATTGACTATGTTATTTTTGATAGTGATCTTTTCTCCCTGGTACAGGACACCAGAGTGTACAGAGGATTTGAAATTGGAAGCGATCACTATTTAGTCTTGAGCAGGATAAAATTGAATTTCATATTGAAAAGAATAAACACATAAGAAGGTTTTAAAGCAAATAAAAGTTGAGCAGCTCTGAGATGTGAACTGTAGGCTGAAATACACAAAGATTATTGAAGAAAAAATGAAAGAGTTTGAAAACAGCAACAAACCTTGGAGATTCAGTGGCAAGCCTTGAAGAAAACCCTGATTGATTCAGCTAGAGAGGCATGTAGTGAGGTTGTCTGCAAGGATAGAAAAATCAGGACTCCATGGTGGACACAGGAAGTTAAAGAGGCAATGAAGGAAAAGAAGAAAGCGTATAAAAATTTCTTGGCAAATAAGTCAGCTTGTGCTCTTAGAGAATACCAAGACAAATGTAAGAAAGCTAAACAAAAGTAATGGGAGGACTTTGGCAAGAACATAGAAAATAAATATCAAGAAGGTGGCAAAATATTCTGGAGGTTGTTGAAGAAGCTTAGAAATGGAAGAAAGAGTGTGCTGTAAGAGGAGTTAGAGATGATAAAGGTGATATGAAAACGGGAGAAAAAGATATCCTTGAAGTATGGAGTAATTACTTCAAAAAATTGCTAAATGAAACAAGCAGTGATAGCACAGTGGTAAAAAAAACACTCAACAGGCATATAGACAGGAATATATATCCATACTCGAAGTACAAAAAGCCATCCAAGGCTTGAAATGTGGAAAGGCAGCAGAAGTAGATGATATTCAACCAGAAATGTTGAAGTATGGTGGCATAAAAGTCTTACTGCACTACATAGTTCAGAAGACCTGGACAGAGGGACGAATTCCCAATGATTGGAGTAGAGTTCTCATAGTACTCATATATCATTATCATCAAATTTCTGACATGTACCCTCAAGGGGTATACAGAATATAATAGTACTACATGAAAAATTTGCATCATTACTAACTTCCTATCTACAATTTTCCTCCAAATCAGTCTGTTACTTATCAAGACTCCAACATTATCAGATCTTATATTTCTGTCATCTAAGGCACATTATGTCGTATTAATCCAACTATACCTTGGTCTTCCTCTGGGTCGTTTTCCTGCCAATCTGGCAGAGAACGCTTGTTTTGCTATTCTTTCCTCACCCATTCTATTTAAGTGACCATACCACCTGAGATTAGCACTGCTAACGCATTTCTGGATGCTGACAATCGCAAGTTCTTTCCTAATATCCTCGTTTTTAATATGATATTGCCATTGATGCCATCTGTTAATGCCTCTAATCTTTCTCAGGACTCTCATATCTGAAATAAGTTTCTCAATTCAGAAATAAGTCTCATTGTCCAATTCCCCAATCTAATATTTGCCCACATCAATCTACTTAAGGCTGCCTGCCATTCAAGAAGATTAGCCTCGTATTTTGTGTTGAATACTATGGCTACTCCGTCTTTTCCTTGATTGTCATTGCCTGAATATAACATTTTGTATTTATTGCTCAGAAAGAACTCACCAGTTTTTGTCTTTTTTTTTTTTCAGTCACCCCTATTATGTCAATCTGGTACTTATCTAATTCCTCAACTAGCTCCATTTCTTTGCCATTCAGGCTTCTTATGTTGATAGTACCAATCTTTAACTCTGGTGATGTTGAGTCGGGATGTGCTTTCAGGTTTGTTCCAGTAGCTGACTTTTTGCCCTGGTTCCCTGGCGAAAACAACGGGGGCCTTGTGTAACTGGGCGATGCCCCAGTCGACATGAAATTTTGTCATGTTGTACCATCATTATGTATATTGGTTTAAGCCGATAAGAATACAATTTGGTCAGCTAAATCCCAAATTTTTAACTGATCCTCGTTCGTTCAGTATCCAGGTAGATACCTGACAGGGTGCACCACGAGAAGGTAAGGATTGGACATTAGGGCAGAAACCCTGGTTGGTTCTCCGCATTCTTTAAAGGCTATGTGGAGGTCTCCTCTCAGTTATACAGCTTTGAAAATTAAGTACCCTATACTCATACATAAAAAATAGAAATGAAACTGAAAATGTGAGAATTAGAGAGAGATTTCCCTACTGAGTATTCCTGGTAAGATTTATGCAAGTATACTTGAGAAACGGTTGAGAAGAATTGTGGAAGAAAAGCTTGGTGAAGTACAAGCTGGATTCAGGCCAAATAGAGGCTGTCAGGATCAGATTTTCATTTTACGACAAATAGTTGAGAAATCATGGGAATATAACAAAGATAAGTATTTAAGTTTTGTCGATCTTGAAAATTCATATGATAAGGTGCTAAGAGAGAATCTATTCAATATGCCACAGTTATATGGTGTCAATGGGGCATTATATCAAGCAATACTTAGTCAGCAGTTAGAATTGAAGGAAGTACAGGAAGATGGTTTAATGTTAAATCTGGTGTGAGACAAGGATGTACATTATCCCCTCTGTTATTCATTATATATATGGATCACATTATGAAGGAAAGTGGTATTAAACATGATATCAAAATTGGAGATGTAATGTCAGCTCTTTGCTTTATGCGATGTCATACTTCTAAATAAATCTGCTACAAGTCTGCAAGATTCTGATTCCCTGACTAAATTGAATAACTGTTTTAATAGATATGGTATGAAAGTCAGCAATAAAAAGACAAAGACAATGAAAATAGGCAAAATCGCTGAAAATGTCAACTGCGTTTTGAACGGAGAACCTGTGGAACAAGTAAAACATTTCAGCTACTTAGGCACGATTTTTAGTGAAGATGGTAAATTAAATATGGAAATAGACAACAATAACCAACAAAGCTGGTATGGTAGGAAGTCAATTGAATAAATTCATATGGAATAAGAGAGAAATTAGTCGGAAACACTAAATTAGCTGTATACAAGACAGTGTTCAAACTAGTTTTAACTTATGGATCTGAGAGCTGGGTCAGAAGTAAAACACTTGACCAAAGACTAGAGACCGCAGATATGAAAGTTCTGAGAAAAATTAGAGGCATGAACAGATGGCATCAATGGCAATATCATAATAAAAACGAGGATATTAGGAAAGAACTTGCGATTGTTAGCATCCAGAAATGCATTAGCAATGCTAATCTCAGGTGGTATGGTCACTTAAATAGAATGGGTGAGGAAAGATTAAGAAAACAAACGTTCTCTGCCAGGTTGGCAGGAAAACGACCCAGAGGAAGACCAAGGTATAGGTGGATTGCTACGGTACAAAGTGCCTTAAATGATAAAAATATAAGATCTGATAATGTTGAAGCCTCGACAAGTAACAGACTGATTTGGAAGAAAATTGTAGATATGAAGTTAATAATGATGTAAATTTTTCATGTAGTACTATCATATCCTGTACACCCCTTGAGGGTATACAGGATATGATAGTAATAGTGTATCTATAAATAAATTGACTGCTATGCATCCATTTGATGAGACTGAGCATGCAATTTTGACTTGGAGCGTGATAATGTATGAAATAACTTTGACTAAGAAGGGATGTATGCAGAATTGACCTGGGCATACCTTTATTGGCAAGTGATTATAATAAAGTGAGAAGACAGTTTAAGGAATTACATTTTCATGAGAAACTTTATGGGAATTAGAAGGTGTCTAATGAAATCTGACTACAACACCAGAGTTAGGAGAATTAATCACATGGAATTTAACACGTTCAGCTCGAGGTGATTGTAGCTCGCTCGCTGCTAACCTAACCATCTGTTCAAGTGAGCGAATTTACTGCCATTTTTGTACCTGCGTATCATTGAATTTTTTTTTAACAGTTTCTTCGATTGTAACTGATCTGGGTAGTGGCTCTTAATGCAAAGCAATAAATATGTGTGAACTAGGATAATGTGATATGAAGTCAGGTAAAAGATTAAACAGATTGAAAACAAAAAAAAATGCTCTAAATTTTATTTTTATTGTTTGTATTTTTTGAATGTTTGAGCAGTTATGGTAATCAATCACAATTTTTATATAATAGATTTGTTGAAGGACATTCGAGAAAAAAAAAAAAGAGCCTTTTATTGTGAAAAAATTTTTTAAATTAAAGATGCATTGAATAAATTGATAGATTATTATTTTGGAAATTCTTTTGAAAAGACTGAGTAACATTGAAAATATAAAAAACATAATTGTTTTAGAAATAACTTTGTTTTGAATAATAAATAAGTCAGCAGTTAGAATTGAAGGAAGTACAGGAAGATGGTTTAATGTTAAATCTGGTGTGAGACAAGGATGTACATTATCCCCTCTGTTATTCATTATCTATATGGATCACATTATGAAGGAAAGTGGTATTAAACATGATATCAAAATTGGAGATGTTAATGTCAGCTCTTTGCTTTATGCAGATGATGTTATACTTCTAAATAAATCTTCTACAAGTCTGCAAGATTCTCTGACTAAATTGAATAGCTGTTGTAATAGATATGGTATGAAGATCAGCAATAAAAAGACAAAGACAATGAAAATAGGCAGAATTATTGAAAATGTCAACTGTGTTGTGAATGGAGAACCTGTGGAACAAGTAAAACATTTCAGCTATTTAGGCACAATTTTTACTGAAGATGGTAAATTAAATATAGAAATAGACAACAGAATAAGCAAAGCTGGTATGGTGGGAAGTCAATTGTATAATTCATATGGAATAAGAGAGAAATTAGTCGGAACACTAAATTAGCTGTGTACAAGACAGTGTTCAAACCAGTTTTAACTTATGGATCTGAGAGCTGGGTCAGAAGTAAAACACTTGACCAAAGACTAGAGACCACAGATATGAGAGTCCTGAGAAAGATTATAGGCCTGAACAGGTGGCATCAATGGCAATATCATATTAAAAACGAGGATATTAGGAAAGAACTTGACATTGTCAGCATCCAGGAATGTGTTAGCAGAGCTAATCTCAGGTGGTATGGTCACTTAAACAGAATGGGTGAGGAAAGATTAGCAAAACAAGTGTTCTCTGCCAGGTTGGCAGCAAAACGACCTAGAGGAAGACCAAGATATAGGTGGATTGATACTGTACAAAGTGCTTTAGACGATAGAAATATAAGATCTGATAATGGTGGAGTCTTGACAAGTAACAGACTGATTTGGAGGAAAATTGTAGATAGGAAATTAATAATGATGTAATTTTTTCATGTAGTACTATCATATCCTTTACACCCTTGAGGGTACATGGCAGGAATTTGATGATGATGATGATGTCATCTTTCTTGAATTGGTTTCCAGTTATTGTTGGAATAATTGAGATCTGAAGTGTTACAAACAAGATTTGAAACATGACTTTCATGTGTCATGGAAAATCAAACCCTAATTATTATCAAGTTTCTTGTAAGCAAATAACTTTGCTGGATTCCTTAAAATGATTTTCTTCCGAATATGGCATTATAGGTGTGATTCTCCATGATGTGGTTTGGAGATAAGACATGCATGAATTAAACAGACTTTTCTTTTCTTTTGTAAAAGTCAGTGCTGTGAATGTTAAACTTTCGTGTTTTCTTAATTTTTCTCAGTTTGGACAACATAAAGCTTTATGCAAAAACAGCAAATGTTATAGTCACCTAGATAATTTCCTGAAAGGATTACTAGCTTTAGGAGACCTCAGGAGGATTATAGTTTTTGGACTGTCAAATATGCTACCCTCATATTTAATATTTAAATCTTTTAGTAATGAAGCAGGATGAGTAAAAATTCAACCAAGGTATGGAAGAGGAATAGTTTCTGTATTTTACATGAGTATGTGGTGGCTTCTCTCTCTCTCTCTCTCTGCATTTTTGATTGATTAGACCATTCAAAAATGGCAGTTTATTTGTTTTAAGTTGACTTGTGATAAAATTTCTTTTTAGATCTTTCTATGTATAGATTGACAACAGAGATAGTATATTGCATGACAATGAATTATATTTTTATTTTAGTCCTTTATTGAACTGTGAACAAAGTTTGCACATAATGTATCATCATGACTAGTCTACTTGTATATAGAAGCTGTTGACTTCATGTCAGTTGCTTCAGTATTCCATAATTCAAATCACACTTCCTTTTGGACCAGTATCATCCTGACTCTAACTCCCAATGATGAGATCTCTCCAAAGGTTGAAACCAGTCTGAATAGTGAGTCTTCACATGATGCATAGTAATATATGCACACCCAACAGGAAGTGTAATTGCATTATACTGTTATGGTACTGTGGTGAGAGCTTCTTTGTGTCCAGCATCTTTGTGCTAGCCGTGAAAGTCAGGATACTTCTTCATGAGTTGAAAAGAGAGTCCATAGGAGTAAGCGCTGAAAAATATTCAGTATTGTATATTTAGAAAACTACATGTAATGGAATATTTCAGTGGTAGTACTAATGCAAAAACTATGTAGCCACAAACTATCACCTACAGAATCCCTAAAGGTATTCAGTTCTACATTTCAGCCTGCATATTAAGGTCATTATCTGGAGTACACAATCCACTCAGTGTGCCAAAGTATCATTAATTTGGTCAATCATTAACACTACTGGCCTTGCCTCTGAAAAAATAAATAAAATAACATGCCTACACAAAGAGAATGCTAATGTCGCATTTAAACTCCCCTACAAAATCGAAGAACTTAACTCCTTCGAGGATTCTTTGGTCCACCAGGATATACCAAGTCCTGTACATCTATACCTGCCATATATAGGTGAAACAGGATGCACAATTCCAATCTGTGAATAAATAAATAAATAAAACACAAAAAGTACATTAAACATAATCATGGAATATAAGGCCTCTCTGATTATGCCCTGGACACTACTCTAAGTAGATTGGGGTAGTGTCCAGGGCAATTCCCAATTCAACTTTAAAGAAATTCTAACGAACCATCCTAATCTCAGCAATAATGATGGCCAAAAAATCTTAATAATATGAATACCAAACATTCAACCTGCATAATTGCTGCTTCACTTTCTCCAGCAGTCCTCTAATCCAGGATCCTATGCGATAATTTCAGCTCTTATTTCAAATAATGATTTGGCCACGACAAATGTGTTTTTGTTTTAATCAACTGATGCTAGATATTACTCTAGCTTTGTATATTTTTTCACCAGAGTTCAGGCCTATAGTGTTAACAGTTGGCTACATTAGTGATATTGGTGTACTGTGTGGATTATAATTTTTTGGGTTTGAGAACTCGAACGATACTTAATCTAGAACTCGACATGTCTGAATTCAAATTTTGTCGAGTTAATAATCTCTCTCTCTCTCTCTCACACACACACATATACATATTGAATTTCATTGATTTTTACCACTTGTACTTCATATTTATATTTATTAATAATACTCTGTTTTTTGTCATCTCCATACTCTTAACACTACACAAATTGAATTTGGATCTAAAAATATCAAACTTTATTTCTCTTTTTATATTTTAACACATTCACAATGGATGATTTAAAAAATTCAATTCCCAGGACTAACATCCAGTTAATAAAAATTAATTTCTTGACATTTAAAATCATTGTTAACAAAATTAAGTTAATTTATATTGTGTGTGTTTCATATGCGTGTGATGGCAGTTTGTGGCCACAGTGTTTATTCTTCCAGCCTGCATGTTCCAGAAACTAAGCATAGCATATGTGTTGACACTATTGACAGATATTTTATGAAAAAATCCTTTACAGGAAATTGAACTGGCTGCCATTGATACTATTTCAGTAAGAACAATCAAAAAATGAAGTTTATTGAAGAAGGCATAAAAAGATGTGGGTTATGACTTCTTAAAGCTGAAAGAAATCTGATGAGGTTGATTTGTGGTTTTTATGAGAAGAAGAAAACAGATGATGGTGTTGTTCCAAGCAAAAATATGGAAATTTATTTTGACATAAGAAATATCAGAGTGCATTACGAAATCAAATAGTTTTATAATATCTTGTGGGAAGATGTCAGCTAGTAATTCCAAAGTCTCTTTGAGAGGTACATTCGTATATAAAGATTCTATATTATACGAATTTCTGAATTAATATCTTTAATTATGTTTTTTAAAAATGTTTACTCTTCTAATACTTAGCGATATGACATCACGCGGCTCGTTCTATGTGTGAATGATCAATTGTTCGTATTCCACTCTGTTTTTTTAAAAACTATTCCTATGTAGCCACTGAAGATGGTCTATAATATTCAGACCGAAATATTTGGCAAATTAAACATTATTCTTGTGCTAACGTGTATATATTTCTAATATCTGCTAATGTTACTCCTAGCTTTATAGATTTCCTAAATCTGTTCCGCTCTGAAAGTCACTCTTTCTGCTATCTAATGTCTACTTTTCCCATATAATTTCATGTTACATTGATAGATAACCTCTGTGTGTAGCTGGTTTTTATTTACATTACTGTGCTGATACAAATCTAGGCAAATATATATATATATATATATATAGCCAGAAACTTAATATCATTTAGATGTAAAAACTGTTTTCTTATTTAACGTAAAGTTAGAACGGTAAAATTATTTTTCATGTGTTCATTTTTAATGCATCTTTTAAATGTGAAATTCTCTTTATAGGGTTGGTACATAATCACATATGCCTTAGGTATTTATCACCTCAACCTTTTTATAGCCTTTCTTACCCCTAAAATAGACCCAGCACTTAGTGATGACTATGGTAAGTATTATTGGATTATTTATAGTCATCTTAGATACTATTAAAACTGGATTATTTACATGACAAAAAAAAGTTTTTTTCATTAAATTTTTGCCCGTCATATTATAGACATCTTTAGTTATGAAAAAAATGTAAAAGCATATGTTGCTCTGTTGATTCTTTATAAAACTCATGCATTCATTGCAGTTTTTTAAAGTTGCATGAGTTACAGTGTGTAATAATAATTCAATTAAAAAACAAAATAACTTAGACAAGTAGTTTTAAGAAGCACTACCTTCCACAGCAGGGATAAATGCAGTCTATCAGATCTATTAAGATTTGAATAATGCAGTAATGCTTCACAGCTCTCTGTATGCAATCTTCTAATAAAGAACATGCTCTTGTAAATGATTTCAGTCTTCATTTGAAGAACCTTATGCTTGCAATTAAGAATAACAAGCCCAGATTGGTCAGAAATTTTACTTTGTTTGGATTGGCTAAATTACTATTCCTTTGCACATATGGTACTAGCAATGTTATAAACACCAGGGAATTGCCTTTGTAGAATATATTGTAAAGAGCCCTTGAACATCTTTGCAATATTCATGCTTCAACGTGAAGAATGGCCATAGTTTGAATTCCTCTTGAAAGATGATAGAGAAGAACTCTTGCATTTATTTATGGTTGTAATGATGATGAAGATCTCATCAAAATAATTGGGTAAAGTGGATTTAATATTTTCTTAATATTTCTTGATTTGCTTTTTTTTATCTAATATTTCAGTGAGATGTTTATTAGAAGGAAAAAAAAGTGATAAACGGCTGTAGGAACATTCCTTCTTGACCCACTCACGAGGAAGCCAGCTATATGGCTATCCACTGCATTCACAAGCATATCATGCAGATTAGGCCTCATGACATTCAAGTAGCATTTCTGCCTAGTCCAAAAGGTTTCATCTTTAAATTTTGTGAAGAATAAGCTTTTCCTGTTGTCATTTCTGATGTTTATCATATCCCTTCTATGTAAGTCCTTCACAGTGCAGGTTCCTTATGAAACCTGCACTGTGAGAAATGGCATGCCAATTATACAAGGATGAAGGCAGTCCGAATGTTGGTCAATGCTAGACCCTATCAAAAGCTTTGGAGATGTCAAAAACAACAGCATAGGTTTCTCCAAACCTTCCCAATTTCCAAGGAATGGGTCCAGAGGTGTGTGATGTGGGCCTGGAGATGTGCAGATTTAGATTGGCATATACTAGTGATCACTATTAGTTCTCTGTGTTAAATAAGTTGACTGTTGATAACCTTCTCCATTACTTTAGACAAAATTGAAGTGAGAGCAATAAGTTGATAGTTTGATGATAGGCATCTGTCACCTTTTTTTGGGGGAACTAGTTATAAATGGGGGCTTTCTTCTGTGCTTCAGATTTAATTTACCAGTCAGGCTGCCTCTTTTATCTTTCATTTTTAATGCTATCAGTTTGGGTTTTTCAAAATTTTATTGCACTGCATGCTAATTTTGTATTATAATAGACAGCTGCACGTTGACATATATACTTCTTAATTTATCCAATTTTATTTTAGTTCTTTACATTTAGATGTAATTTTATTTTTTAACTTTTGGTTTATTAGTAATTCAGCTGTAATATCTATTTAATGTGTTATTTTATTATCTTGACTATTCTACACGTTTTTTCTATATATTTTCCTTTTTTATTCTGCCTATATTAGTAATATCTTTATTCTTAATTCTTTATATATTTATTCCTAATTCATTATAGCTTTACTCTAATGCGCTTTTTCTCTTGTAACTTTCTCGTTTACTCTACTGCGTACTATGTTTATCTACCCTTCGCGCTACGAGTCTTATGCCTAAGATAATAGAATATTTATTTAATTTAGACTGTGCCATTAATATCATTTAATTAGCATAAAACTCAATAAGTTTGTGTAGACTTTACACAAACAGTCGTGGTCTATTCTTTTACTTAACTTTACTCATCAGCTATCTCACTTAGTTTCCCACTCACAAATCTGATTTATTTAGGAACAGTGCAGTTGTAAAAATAAACAATCGGGCAGCACTCCTTTAACAACACATTTTATTTACATTACTATGAAATATACATGAATTAAACAATAGGGAGATTGCTTTCTCTATCCATCTATAAAAATTCTTTAGCACAAATTAGAACCTTTTTACTTCAGCATTAATTAATCTCTTTAACTCAAAAAACCTATTAGCTCTCTGCTTACAAATTCAATTATTAAACTCTTAGTTTACTTGCAAAGAGGTTAGAGTTATCTTTACAAATTTCATATCAATTTCCAACATGCCAATTGACTCTCTTAAGGACATTTCTTATCACTATTAAACAGAAATCTTAAATGTCTTTCTATAACAACTATAAGAGGAAATATACAAAAGTGTGTAACTTACATAGGCTCTGTATCACACATTCAGTCAAAAGTCTCACTAAAAGTTCTATGGCAATTCTTTCATCTTAGATCTCCAACTTCATTCAAGAAATTTGGCTTCAGTAGCATCTCATCGGAAAAATAGCAGGCTGTAAACAGCGACCTGTGATACTCATACAGCTCCGGCAAAAAGAAAAACTTCCGAGCGAAGCTGCTTCGGGTAATTTACATCGCCTTTTCTCCTCTGCTTTGGCTCGCCAAAAATGCCTAGATGACTGCCGTCTCAAGTAGCTTGAACTCCCCTCTCTAAGAAACTGTAATTGCCGCCAACTGTCTCTTTTGACTCTTGAATGGGATCCCTCTCTCTTCTCGGCAACTGGAAGCTCTTCCGATAACTGAAACTGCCGCCAACTCTCTGCTTCGGGAATTTACATCGGCTTTTCTCCTCTGGGAAGTGGGGAGCTCTATCTGTGGCCTCTGGAAACCCTCTCTCTAGCAACATCTCGAACCAGGAAGCGCCCTATGCTTGGCTCTGTCCCTTTTTATTATGCCTTCTCTGAAACCTTACACGAAGTTTGTAACCCCCAAAGAATTCGGCATGACTCTTTCATTCTTTCAAGTTCGGCCCACTTTCTGTTCTCCTCTGCTTTCTTTTGATTGTAAGTTGCCGGCCATCGGAAAGTAGTGTGAACCTTTCTGACTGACTTCAGAGATGTTTACGTGCAGAGCTTGTAAGCTTGTAAGCCTTGTTTTTTTTACACTCTGAAATATTCTTATTAAAGGAGTATATACAGTTAACTTCCAAAGGATTATTTACAAAAATATCTCGTACAAAATATACAGAGACAAGTTATTTTTACAACATTCACATGCCACTTGACCTCTGTAAAAAATCGATGTAAAGTGCTTTGGTATTTTTAAGCTACATCGAGATTTTACACAGCTGTGCTCTGAGTAGTAAGTTTTTCTTTTAATGAACTGAGGGAAAAAGATTGATATTCCACCTCCAAACTCCAATCCCATGAAGATAATAAAAAAATGCCAGAAACAGAACAAAGAAAATACTGAAAAACTGCATACTAATTGACAACACATTTATGTCAACAAACTGCTCTCATTGACTGTAAACCCTATTTATAGTTTTGCTGATGATAGCACACTCCACCTATCCTACTCATATGACAAGATTTGCAGTGCTCAACCATTGTAATAAGTGCCCTGAATTTTGATCTCCATAGTGTTCTTCATTGGGGTGAAAGCAACCTAGTCAATTTCAATGCTTCCAAAATACAGTTTTGCTTTGTTTCTCACAAAAAAAAAGATCTCAGATCTTTTTCCACTCAAGATAGTACTTCTCTACTGAACAGTTGCTCTGCATTACTGTTTTGTTCTAATCTCAATAGATCTGATGAATTGCATTTATTCCTGTTACACAATTTATCAGATTTATTATTATGATTATTATTATTATTATACATTTGGATTGCAGTTATAATTAGAACCATGCAGCTCTATTAAACTCATAATTTCATGCTCACATTAGTGATTTTCCTCTCACCCATGCTTATATTTTTGGCAATTTTTTCATATCGAGAATCCCCATGAAATTATAGGCAAAATTTCTTTTAATAAAATTGTTCACATTTGTACTTTTTTCCTGTTTTTGTTTTGTGTTCTTTTTGTTTGGTTATTGCCAATCCTTTATGTTCTGTCATCAGTATGCAGTTTTTCACTATTTTCTTTGTTGTATTTCTGGAATTTTTTTATTACCTTCATGGGAATGGAGTTTGGAGGTGGAATATCAATCTTTTTTTCCCTCAGTTCATTAAAATAAAAATTACTACTCAGAGCACAGCTGAATTACTAATAAACCAAAAGTTAAAAAATAAAATTACATCTAAATGTAAAGAACTAAAATAAAATTGGATATCTGCAAACCCTAATGATGAAGATTCTATCACTCATCCGGTGATCTGGAACAAATCGGAAAACATTTTTAGATGCTATGATTAAGCTTGAGAGGAGAATTGTGGAATCAACAAAAAATGTCCTCAATCTGGTCCATCTTAATTAGCTATAATCCTTAGCTATAAACCTTAGCTGTAATCTATCTGATTATCACTCTTCAGCTATCTGACTTTAGCATACATGAGATCATCTCCACGCGAATTTCCCAACAGTGCTATGGCATCCAGAACGCCTTCAAATGTCAGCAGTACATTTGCAACTTTTTTCTTTTTATGTTATGCACCTGATGAAGTCGTTTAAGATGATGAAACTAGTTGTGCGTTCAAATAATATAGATTTTTCTGTTTTGTTAACTCTCAGCTTCTAGTCATTAAATTTCTTCAGTTATATACAGGGTTGCCATGATTAAACTTCCCTTATTTCAGAGCCTTATGTATCTTGATCTAACAACTACAATGCCACCAAATTTGGTAGGGAGACTAATGAAGACATGGGATGAAGGATTCTGAAAAAAAAAAAAAAAAAATTGAAAAATTGCCAATAGGGGGAATATGGTGCTGTTGTAGCCCAAGAAGCCAAACATTCACATAAAACAAAGTTCAACACCTGTTTTGCTGGCATCATAAGAGTTATAAAGTAAAGGGAAAACTTCATAAATGCATTCCTATTGATAGTTGACATGTTGCTCACTTTACCTTATCGCACATTACTTGTGATAATAACACGTTATGCAAGTTATTTTACCTTAATGAGATGCATCAACCACTCCTTGTGAGTTTAGAACCTACCAGCACTTGTAAAGGTCCTCTGTCAGCTAACATAGTTAGATGAATTATTTGGGAGTTTGACCTGGCAGACAATGGAAACCAGTGCCACCACAACTTTCAACAGATCACATGAAAATGTTGCTGGTAGTAGCAGTGCCCACGGAGTAGCGCAGCAATTGCATATGCCTTATTCCACAATATGGAAGGTCTTGCGCATTTTATTACATTTCATCCATATGAGATCAGCCACATATGCAGCAGCTGCTACATGATGATTATGATAAGTGATTGACATTTCTGGTCGGATTGAAAGTTGACTCTTGGCGTTGGAAAATTCTGTAGGCAGATGTGGGACATTTTTATCTGAATGGGACAGTAAACACCTAGAATTGTTGAATTTGGGCTTCCGAATCACCTCGTGCTCTAGGAACTCCCATTACATTCACCGTAAATTATCGTTTGGTGTGGTTTTACAGCATATTTTATAATAGGGCCATTCTTATTTGAGTACATTACCCTGACAGAGCCAGTAACTTGTTATATTACTGCACAGAATTATTGCAGTATGCTGAACAGTTTCGTCATTCCACAACTTCAGCAATGACAGTGTCTGGATGAGACCATTTTTATGCAAGATGGAGCACCTCCCCATATTGCATGACTGGTACAGCAGCTTCTACAGCATCTACAGAAGTAGATGCTGTAGAAAAAGTCACTCTTTCTTCTACAGAAGAAAGAGTGACTTTTTTCTGATTTGTCTTCATATAAAGAAATTTCTTTTTTAAAGAAACGCATACCTTCTTAAAAGAACGTTCTTAAATGAAAAGTCATTTAAGAAAGTCTATTTAGCTTATGGTTTTGTATAAATACTAGGTTTATGTCAAAAAATATTTTTATGGTTATTTAGTCTATTTTTGTTTAGCAGCACCCTTTTTATATAATTGTTGCTGACAACTGCTCCATTAATGATGCAATACCTACAGATGAATTTATAAATGAAATGTTTGATGACTCAAAAGTTGAAGAATTTAAAGGATTTGACAGTTTGTTTTAAAATAAATATTTCTTTCGTTAATTCGTATTGTTTTATTTATAATGGTATGGAACAAGATTAACAGATCGCATTATATGTGGACATGGTATTTTAGGGCTAGTTTTCAAACAAAATTTCTAGTTCGCATTATACGCGAAAATATACGGTAGTTGAAAAGTAGACCTGAGAAAGTTCTATCTCATCATCAAGAAGAGAACGAGCATGATGTCCTAATGTCCAACCAACCATATAAATATATGGTTGGTTGCTGCTATGGAGAGCAAAAGAATTTCCTATATCAGCAAATTAGCTCACTAAGCACAGGATGAATAATCATTTTGGTGGACTTGGGCTACATAGACATAGATTGGAAGGTGGAAAAAAGGGCACACGAGAAGAAAGGAAATGGAATTTATGCAGATATAAGAACTAATTACCTAAAACAGCATGTGTTAGAAGGTGCCCAAGGTTTAAGAATATTGCATCTAGTGACAGCATTAGAAGTATTTATCCATAACCAAATTAATCACTTTGCTTCTAATAGGGGAGAGAAATCATGCAGTCTTAAACTGGGAGGTGGTTAAAGCATGTGGAATTTTTAGTTAAATACTAAAACCAAGGTATTTAAGGAAATCATTATTAGATTGCAGGTAGTGTAAATCAGCTAGGTGTTAAGGGGATGAGAAGCATCATTAAAGATGATTTAAAATAGAGATCGAGAGAGAGAGAATGTGGAGAAAGATGATTAGCATGGTTAGGAGACAGATCAGGTTGCCACATTACAAGAGGAAATTAGCCAAGATGGCCAAGGAAGATTCCAGAGTTACTTTGCTGGAAATCATATAGTAACTGCATGTGTGTATCATTTAAGTGGAGATGATGTATTAACTGATGCAGATGAACTGAAGGTGTTTGAGATATTAAGAAACGTGAGTGTACTGTGAATATAACTTCATTGTGAATACAGCTGGATTGGATAAGATATCAGCCCATTTTTACAAGAGAAATGACAGTTCTAACTAGGCTAATTAAGTTTTAGCACTGGCAGAGTCTCAAAGGAACAGAAAGTGGGCAATTATGGTCCTATTAAGGCTCTAAGACAGATAACAAATTATAGATTAGTATTCCAATTAGTAGTATCTCAGGTGTGATTGAAAAAGTTGGTCAGTTCAGAATTCTAGAAAGGGTAGATAAGAATATGATTATTCTATGGGGGTTCAGCATAGCTTCGTGAACAGGAATTCTTGTCTTAGAAATTTATTCTCTTTCTATAATAAAGTAAGTTGAATATATAATAAGTCTAGATAGGTGAAATGGCTACAATATCACATGGAATTGTATCATGTAAGTCGAATCAAATAGTGATGGACCTGAAGCTGTCTTATTACTATTGTTATTAAGAGAGACCTCCAGGATTGAGGGAGGCCACATACTACACGCACCAGCTATCATACTTATTTTTGAATTCATACACACAGCTTGCACTTGCAACATCCAATGGCAATCCATTCCAATCACTACCAATGTATGAGAGAAAAATCTAGCCCTCAACCCCCTTCTTAGCGGCATTCATTCTCGGCTTCCAAGGATGCCTTCTTATCCTTTCCCCACTCTCCATAAATTGAAAAATTCCATCAATTGCAATCCTGTATAACCCTTTCAGTACTGATATCCCATCAGACTTATAATAAACAGCCTGATCAAAGGAATAGCCAGTTCAGCTGAACACTCTTTTAGCACACACATACTGATTTGTAAGTCTCAATCATATCACTCCTCTTTCTCCTGTTTGCTAGTGTGTGCAGTCTACAAATTCTCAGTCTGTCTTCATAAGCAGTATTCCATAATCCTGATATAATTTTTAACACACTCATTTGCACACTCTCTCTCTCTCAAATATATCAGAATCACAACAGAAACCAAGAGATCAGACAAAGTACACAATAGTCCAAGTGAGGTCTTATCAAGGCCTTGTGAAGAGGCAAAATGACATCCTTAATTTTACATGTGAAAGCCCATTTCAGCAATTCGATTATCTTTTGAGTTGTATTTACAATCTTTGCTACATGACCCGTGAACTTCAACTTGCTATATCCAAGATCCCAAGCCTGATCAGTTTTTTTTAGCATAATCTCACCAATATAATATGACATTGGATATTTTCATTTACTGACATCCATTTTCATGTGCTCACAATTCCAGCCTCTTCAAATCATTGTGCAAGTATTGCATATCAGCAGCATTCCTGATTACCCTACCTATCTTTGGATCATCAGCAAATAGCTGTATGTTGCTTCTCAACATTAATGTAGAGATTGAATAACAGTGGACCGAGCAGTGATCCTTGTAGTACTTTGTTACCTTAAATCTTGCAGACTCGCATCCCCGGTATACCACTTTTTGATATCTGTCAGTCAGTCATCTTATCCATGCTAATATTCTATAGCCCAAACCCATTTCCTGCAATTTATGCAACAGTCTACCATGTGGTATTCTGTCAAAAGCCTTAGCAAAATCCGAAAGTATCATGGTGTATCATTTCCCCTTGTCTAGTTAAATGGAAACATTGTTATAGAATGTGAGCAAGATGCTAAAACATGACCTTCCCGTAGTAAACCCATGTTGCTCATTACAAAGTAGAGATTCATTCTCAACTCATTTCTGAATGCCAGCCTTAATTGGTGAATAGTTGGATATATTGGTCTTTGCATCACCCTTATGCAATTCAATTACCATGTATTTTTCCATTCCTGCAGAAACTTCCCTGTTTGTAGAGTCATATTAAACAGTATGGTCAAAGGAATAGCCAGTTCTGCTGAATGCTCTTTTAGCACACATACTGATATCCCATCAGTCCCTATTGCTGAATTCTTATTCAGTTTATGCACCAGCTCTAATACCTTGTCCTCATACACCTGAGTTTCTTCATCAAGTGAAGAGGTAGCAGTGAGCTCGGTGTTGCATATACCAGGTTGATAGCTTTTAACAAAATGGTCACTCGTTACTTGAACAGCCTCTTCTGCATATACTACCCTCATGCCATATACATTTAGAAGAGTTATTCTTTCATATTCATTTACTTGCAGTATATCTGGGTTGTCTTTAACTTGCAGAGCCAGTTTCTTTTTGTACTCGGGCTTTGCTTTCCGTACAACAGTTGTGACTATTCTAGCCTGCCGCTTATAATTTTCATAATACACATCATCCTTATGCACATGGTATTCTTTCCACATCATCCTTTTCTTATGAATATCTTGCTTAATAAAGTTACTCATCCATTTGACTCCTACCCTGTTTATTGTTTGAGCTCTTGGGACACACTCTAATATCGCATCATTTAAGTATTGTTTAAATGCTTCCCACGCACTGTTGATATTCTTCCCATCTGTCAACCCATCCCATTGCACTGAACTCCGTATACTCCTCAGTTGGTCATAATTTCCTGCTTTGTAGTTCAGCATGTAACCTTTTCTGAATGGAACATTCATAAATTTAGTCACTTCCCAAGTGACTAAATTTCTTTCTTGATTACATCTGACACTGTAATCAAATCTAACACTCTTTGACCTTGAATTCCTGTCACATGCTGCTTGAGCAAAATGTCCCACAATAGCTCAATAAATGCATTTTTATTCTTCTTATGAGATTCTACTGCTAACCAATCATTATTTGGATAATTAAAGTCTCCCATTATGATTATTCTGTTCGTGCTCACTTTGTCTATTTGCTGATGCATTTCTTCATCACTAGTAACACCGGGTCTATAACAACACCCCACTATGTAATTGATCTTCTTAGATCCCACCTCACACCAGATTGCTTTTAACTAACTGCAACATGAAACACTGTTAGTAGTACTACTACATTCATAGGTCTTAATTTAAGTGGATTCAAGTCATCCGATACAGGACGCCCCTCCTCTCTCTCCTTCCTAAAAATAGTATACCCTTTATCCTCAATACCAGTTAGTATGTCTGATTCTGATCGTTTTCATTTCATTCATTTTTATCATATCGAGGTAAAATACTGATGATTTTCATTCTCTCACTCTCTCTCAGTTCTTCCAACAACCCTTTCATGTGCCCTCTCATACTGAACTTATCACTAGTTAAGTCGTTAGTGCCTATTAACGACTGATCGATAATGACTGAACAACAAATGATGTCATTTACTTTTCTTTTCTGTTTTTTAATCGCTTCTTTTATATTCTTAATTTTTTGCTCCTGGAAAACTCAAAGTTATAGCTTGCTTATCAATAGCATGTTTTATTAGTCACCATACCAAATAACGTCTTTTTTTTACTGACAGCGTCACCTACCTGATTTCTGTTACTTCCTGACTTACCTGTTTCCGTGCTTTGTTTTTTATTTTGCTGCTTAATTTTATTTTTCTCCCTATGCTCATTTAAATGCTTCTCGACTTTTTGTAATTCACACATAATTTCTCTGATGATCTGTTTTTAATTTTGCTATTTTAGAGGTTAATTCATTTTCATTAACTTCCACAACTCGAATAACCTCGTTAGTGGGCTAGCCTTCTTGTTCTCGCATGCAGTGCTCTTTTTAGCATTACTTTTCTTGTGCAAATTGGTGCCGTTTTCAACTTATACTTATTGTTGAAATATCTTAATAAAAATATGTTATAAAATACTAAAAACACTAAAATCTACACAAATTTTCTAAGAAAAAAACACAATAAAACAGACAAAAATCACCAATTTTACAGCTCGCTAAATTCACCAACCATCCACAATGTATCCTTGAACCAATAATCAGTTATGGATAAGAGAGTGGCTGAAGGACAAATGTCAGAGTGCAATATATGATGTAGTTGTATCAAAGAGAAGGTACGTGACCACTTGTGTGCCACAGGAATTTGTACTTGAGCCACTGCTGTTCATTTTCTATACACGTCATTGCAAATGGTGGTTTGAGGTGGGGGGGGGGATATCTAGTTATTTGCCTTAGTTAGTTCCGTAGCCTATTGGGTGTTTTGGGAGTGAGACCTTCTGCTAGAAGAAGTGTGGTATGGTCGCAGATACCCTTTCCACAAAGATTTAGTAGGACAATCACACACATCATGCCCTTGGTGGGATTTGAACCCACAGCCTTTTTACTGGAGAGCAGATATGCTAACCACTCAGCCAACCAGCCCAGCAGAGTTGTTTGCCAATGACGGTAGACTGGAGTGATAGTTAATAATGGTTATGGAAAGATACTGCAGAATGATCTAAATATTGTAGCTAAGGATAATAGCTGCTAATTCAGCATATTAGAAAGTAAAGAATTCATGGGAATGAAAAAAGTATGCTGTATATTACTTAAATGGAACTGCACTGCACTGCAAGAAGTTCATGAGGCTAGGGATTTAGAGGTGAACAGAGGTGTCAGAAGGCATTGCTAAAGTGGACACAATAGGTCAAAGGATGACCATGTGAATGTTAAGAATGACAAACAGAGATAAGGAACGACTAAATTTAACACATGTGAACCACAGTAGTAGGTTTTTATTACGTAAATATTTCGTCCTAGGTATCTTAGGACATCATCATTACAGTATGGCAATACCAGGAATGACAAAAGAAAGGACGCGTACGTACAAAGGAATCCAAATTGTGTGCAGTGGTGCGTTGCGGCCTGAACTTAAATTGAATTAAATTAAAATTAATTACAGTTAAGTTATTATTTTACACAATTTTGTATGAAAATTTCCCATACTTTAGGGATGGCAAGAACATCATTGCAGTTTAGATTTGGTATGTTGAGTAGGGCTTCAGTACTTTCTTTATATAAATGTTCATATTTATATGAAGATCTGTTTTGAAGTTTTGTATTTTTCTAATGGATCTTGTGGTTTTGGTTTTCAACTCTGTGTTGAGCGAGGCCTGATTTATGTGGTTTTATGAGGCGGATATGGTCTTGATGTTCCGTAATGCGTTTTAAAACTGATCTGCCTGTCTGTCCAAAATAAGAGTTTACAGGAGCATGGAACCTTGTATACACCAGGTAGTAGCATAGGTGAAAGTTTGTCTTTAGGTGAGGGTAACAAGTTTTGGATCTGGTTGATGGGTTTGTAGGTGGCAGCAAGATTGTATTTCTTCATAATTTTTGAGAGCCGTTCGAAGATGCCTTTGATATAAGATATGGGAATCCTATGGGGTTATTCTTGTCTAGGTTGAAGTGCGGAGAAATTGCTGATGATTTTTTTGAGATTGTAACCATTTAGAGTGGCTGTGTTTTTGATTATTTTCAATTCTTGTTTTAGAGAATCCTCGGAGGAGCATAATCTGTGTGCTCTGGTTACCAATGATTTAATGATGCCAAATTTTTGAGAGGGATGATGAGCTGAAGTGAATGTAGCAGCCTGAAAATGTTGGTTTACGATAGACAGAGGTCAGACAGATAGACAGATAAGGAAGTTATCCCTTTTTTGTAATGCCATGATACAGTTATATCTCAACTGTTATACACAGATTTGGTTAAATATCTCTGTAAAACCTCTGTAAAGAGGTTTTACAGAGATATCTGCTAAAGAAATTTTACTATAAGACTGATAAGGAAAAAGAAACTAGGAGAAAACTCTTATACAACTTCTAAGGGTGATCCTTGGAAGTTGTATGACAGTGTAATTAGCAGGGGCATAAGGATTAGTATTTTGCTTGGAGCATGGTACTAAAACTAAACAGGTTCCCAGAGTGTTCTTATCAGTTAATAACTTAAAAGAGAGTTATAATAGATGTTATGAGAATAATGGTTAGTGTGGGCCTCACATGATATGTCTTTGAACTCCATGGAGGTGTGCCTGTGTAATAATTTATTATCATGCATAAGGTATACATAAGGTGATATTTGTGAGAATTAGAATGTTTTAGAGATCATGCTTGTTTCATGTCATTCGTATAAAGCAGAAATGAATTGTACTCATCTTAGTATTAAATTTATAGTTGCTATTTAAGTTTATTTTTAGTTGGAATGCTTTTCATCATCTCTGAAATAAGTAAATTTTGATTTCAAAAGTACTCTATAAAAATGGTGATATTTAAAAAAAAATTTTTTATTATAGATGATGGGCCAACATTACCAACAAAAGCAAATGAAGAGTTTCGTCCATTCATTAGAAGGCTGCCAGAGTTTAAATTTTGGTGTGTAAACTTTTACAATCTGTATTTGAATTCTCATCGGCCATTATTTTTCTGGTGATAAGCTTACATTCACAACATGGACTTAAGTCTTGCTAATCTTAAAACACCTAGAGCTATATTTCTCCTCGGTGCAATACAGTACATAATAAATTTAATTTAATCCTTTATCCAAGTATAAGCAAACCAAGTTTGCACCTGAAATTATCTTCAGGATTGAGGTAAAGTGGTGCAACTCGCAGCAAAGGTGGATCAAGCTCTCATCACTCCTTGTCTCAGTATCTCCCATAATGCAAAGTACATTTCCTTGCAGACATGTATACTGCTATTAAGGGAAGGGCCACTACCCAGACCGGTTTCGACCTTTATTTAGGTCTCATCAGCGAGAGGCACACCCAGAGTGGTGATACTAAGTCAGAAGTAATGGAGAGGTCATATTTACCTATACGAGTTAACAACCGGTGTACGACCTTATCATTAAATTACTCTGGATTTAGAGAAAGATGTTGGAAGTTTATTTTGCACTTGGTTAGACTATAATAAATTTAGTTTAATCCTTTATCCAAGTGTAAGCAAACAAAGTTGTTTGCTTACACTTGGATAAAGAATTAAACTAAATTTATTATAGTCTAACCAAGTGCAAAATAAACTTCCAGCAACACAGTACAGTTTATGTTTATTTGGGGTTTCAGCATGACAGAATCGCTGTAAACTTTTACTTTATAATAATAATCAGCTGAAAAAAAATTGTTTCTGGATTTGATCAATCCAGAATGTTAGTTATGTGGATTAAAAACAAGCTTCCATACATGAGAGGCTGCAAGGCTTATAGCAAATAAATGCTGAGGTAGAAAAAATCCACCAGCTTTGATCCGCATAACACTAACATTTTTTATACATCACTTTCATACATGAGAGGCCTTTCATCATCACTTTCATACAAGGCCTTAGAGCAAATAAATGCTGTGTATGAGCTGGAATCAAGAGCAAAATAATTTGTGGATATTCCTCAAGAGATGGAAGTAGTAGTCCTTAGAGAACTTCATTGGAAAGGCTGTTCCACAGAACTGAGATAGATGAAATGAAAGATGACTAAAAGGATGTTGTAGCTATTGCTTGCATTGCTGTAGTTTTAAGCAGAAATGGGAGACGTAATGGATGCTGTAATAAATTTAGTTTAATCCTTTATCCAAGTGTAAGCAAACAAAGTTTGCACCTGAAAATATCTTCAGGACTGAGGTAAGGTGGTACATCCCATGGCAACTCGCAGCAAAGTGGACCAAGCTCTCATCACTCCTTGTCTCTGTATCTCCCATAATGCGAAGCACATCTCCTTGTTAAGGGAAGGGCCACTACCCAGACCTGTTTCGACCTTTATTGAGGTCTCGTCAGTGGGAGGCAGACCCAGAGTAGTGATACTAGGGCAGAAGCAATGGAGAGGTCATATTTACCTATACGAGTTGCCAACCAGTGTACCACCTTATTATTAAATTACTCTGGATTTAGAGAAAGATGTTGGAAGTTTATTTTGCAGTTGATTAGACTATAATAAATTTAGTTTAATCCTTTATCCAAGTGTAAGCAAATAAAGTTTGCAGCTGAAAATAATAAGGTGGTACACCGGTTGGAAACTCGTATAGGTAAATATGACCTCTCCATTGCTTCTGCCCTAGTATCACCACTCTGGGTCTGCCTCCCACTGATAAGACCTCAATAAAGGTCGAAACCGGTATGGGTAGTGGCCCATCCCTTAATGCATAGCAGTATACATGTCTGCAAGGAGATGTGCTTTGCATTATGGGAGATACTGAGACAAGGAATGATGAGAGCTTGGTCCACCTTTGTTGCGAGTTGCCAAGGGATGTACCACCTTACCTCAGTCCTGAAGATATTTTCAGGCGCAAACTTTGTTTGCTTACACTTGGATAAAGGATTAAACTAAATTTATTATAGTCTAACCAAGTGTAAAATAAACTTCCAACAAAAAGGGATGCTGGTTCTGCTGAACACTACCCATGGAAATATTTTTAGAAGAAAGACAGTGCAGAAACTGACCAATGAGACAGTGGCTGAAGAGAGTGGTCAACTGATCAATCAAATGAGTTGTCTTCTGAACAACATCAAGAATTTTTATAGAGGTTTGAGGTGCAGACCACCCAAATGTGGGAGCAGTATTCCAACCTTAGTTAAATTTGGAATTTGTACAGATAAGTAACTGGATAGATGAAAGTCCTTATTATATTACTTTCAAGAAAAGTAAATATTCATAAAAGTAAGTAAATATACTTTCAAGAAAAGTAATATCTTGAGAAAAAGGATGCTAAATTTTGTGGAAGCTGAGGATGCTATTGGAGTGATGTGATTATGACAGGAAAGGCTGGGAGTAAGAGGCAGTCAAAGAAGAGAGAGATCTGGTCTTGACTGTTAAGTTGAGCATTATCAATGGCAAGGAGGAGAACTGAGGTCTTTTTTGTGAGAAAAAAAGATAAACCTGTGTTTTGTAAGCATTGATGACAATCAGGTTGTTATCACTTTATTGAAGGATGGTGTGGAGATCAGCATTTAGAACACATTGTAGATTAATTTGAAGCTTCGTATTTGAGCACTGCATGGTTTTTTGCATGAGTAGGATCAGTAAAGAGTGCTATGAACAGATAAGCTGTCAGTAAAAACAAGCAGTGTATATGAGAATGGGGATAGGTGAAATAACAATCCTCAAGAACACCTGCATTGATAGAAAAATCTGAAGAGAGAGAGAGAGAAAGCCATCTACTATTACATGTGGTGAATGATGTGAGAGAAAGCTGACAATCCAATTACAAATGAGTTGGGTCAGGAGGCAGACTATAAGATCGCAATTTGCTAAGAAGCCCTTGATGCCAAACCCTACCAGATATCTTGAAAATGTCAAGTACAACAGTACAGGTTTCTCTGAACGTTTCCATGGTACTCCAGAAACAGGTAATATAGACAAGAAGATCTGCTGTGGATCTTCATCAGCAAAATCCATCCGTGTTGTTGGTCACTGATATGTTGAGAGTTTCTCCAGGTGTCAGACTGTAGATGATAGATGACCTTCTCTGTTACTTTAGGTAATGCTGAGGTGAGAGCAGTTGGTTTGCTGGTTTGGTAGATGCTTATCATCCCTTTTTTTCAATTGGCTCTATATATGCTTGTGTGCTCTGTAGGATGAATACTAGCTGAGTGTAATGTGGTATATACAGGGTGTTCGGGATAAATTTGACATATTTATAATTAATTATATTTTTCCGTAAGTTACATGTATTAACACACACTTCTCTTCATTTAAAAGGTTGGACCCTTCTTCATTCATATACAAGATGTCAGAAAGGATGGATAGCTGGAAACCACCTGAATCATGGAAGAGAATAACTTGTATCATGATGATTCGTGCCGGCCATCAAAATAAGGATATTTCGACTGCTGCCCAATGCTCCCTGAATACAGTAAAAACAATCAGGCATGAACTAGAGACTTGCAATGGTGACTACGAGGATGTAGCAAGAAGAAAGATCGCTAGCAGACGATCTGATTGCGTTCGTACAGCAGAATTCCTCACAAATCTGCAGGAACAGGTGTTGAAGAACCCTGCCATTGGAATTCGGGCTTTGTCACGTGAAATGAATGTTGCAGCCTCTACTATGAAGCTTGCACTCAATGAAGACCTCCGCTACTACTCATACAAGCGCGGCAAAGGTCAGCTGCTTACAGAAAAGGCCTGTGAAAAACGTTTGATAAACGCGAAGAAACTTCTAAGCAGAGTGAAACATCCTGCGGAACCACAAACAATCTGGTTCTTTTCCGATGAGAAAAACTTTTGCCAGGATCAAAAACACAACACGCAGAATAACAGATGGCTTGCATACAGTACAAAGGACATTCCTCGTGTAATGCAGACTAAATTTCCCCAAACTGTGATGGTTTTCGGATGTGTATCCTCTGAAGGCAATGTGATGCCTCCGCATTTTTTCCAAGAGGGCCTCAGGTTGACTTCAGATGGCTACGTGGAGTTGCTAAACACTGTAGTCAAGCCCTGTATAACAAGGGTAGCCAATGGTAGGCCGTATGTATGGCAGCAGGATTCGGCCCCTTGCCACACCTCTGGGAAAAGTCAAAAATGGTTGTCTGAAAATTTCTACGACTTCACCAGTCCAAATGTTTGGCCTCCAAACTCCCCAGACCTTAACCCCATGGATTATTTTGTATGGGGCGCAGTTGAAAAAGACACCAATCGCACTTCCAGTAATACAAAAGCCCAGTTAATGGATAAAATTAAAACAGTTTTTGCGGCCCTTCCCAGGGAGACTGTAGCATCAGCTTGTTCGAGGTTCCGAAGCAGGATTGAAGCTGTGATCGATGTTAATGGTGGTTATTTTGAGTAAATCTTGTTGATAGTATTGTAATTAACTCTGCCTGTAATGTTTTTTGTCAATTCATTAAATTTAATAGATAAAAAGAAGATTTTCTTTTTCCTTACGAAACTGTCAAATTTATCCCGAACACCCTGTAGATGATAAAGAACAGATGGTAGTTCAAGAGCATATCTCTTGAGCACAGTTATGAGATTCCATTTATGATTAGAAGCAGGTTGTTCAAGATTCCCTTGAGAGCTTACTGCAGAAAGTCATAGAAGGCTTGTCATGCAATGATCCAGATGAAGAAATTGATTTGTCTTGGTCATCTGTACAAGAATTGAATGAAAATAATGATACCTGGTGGTCAGCATTATCTTTATGCGATTTCGCAGTACTTCCATGAGATGGAAAAAAGATGCTGCCAACAACCTTCTGAATTATGCAATGCAGCTGCTGTAAAACTTCTTTTATACCTCCATATATGAGCATTTCTGGTCAATTTCATCTACTCCAGCTGCCTGATCATTTCTGATTCCTTTTACAGTACTTTTTTCCTCTAATTATAAGCTTTTTCAATAGTCATCTTCCCGATATTTATTTTCTTTGTTCTTACCAAAGTCTTCACATGAGTTTTGTTTAGCTAGTTTTACACAGTGCTTTGCTTTCTTATATTTTTCTCTGTATTGTCTAAGAGTACAAGCTGACTTACTTGCCAGGAACTTTCCATATGCTATCTTCTTCTCCTTGACTGCCGCTTTAATTTTCTGAGTCCACCATGGAGTTCTGATTTTTTTTTTAATCCTTACAGAAACCTCACCACATACCTCTCTAGCTGAATCTCCAAGATTTAGTTTTTGTTTTCAAACTCTCATTTTTTTCTTCAAAGTTGTTAGTGTATTTGAGTCTACAGCTCATCTCTGAAAACTGCTCAACTTTGATTTGTTTTAAAACTTGTTTAATTGCTCTTTTCAATATGAAATTCAGTTTTATTTCTTGCCCAAAACTAAATAGTGATTACTTCCTATTTCAAATCCTCTGTATACTCTTGTGTCCTGAACCAGTGGAAAAACATTGCTATCAACTATAACATAGTCAGTGAGACTTTTCTTATTTCTTGCATCATATCTCCATTTGAATTTGTGCACATTTTTATGCTGGAACATGGTGTTAGTAATAACTAATTCATGTCTTGAACAGAAATCCAGCAGGCATTTGCCATTATTACTAGCTTTGCTCTTTTCTCCAAACACTTTTGTATGTCTAGTAATCATTTCCTACTCTGCTATTTAGATCTCTAACAAGGACCAACTTTTCCTTTTTTCTTGTGCCTACTGCCCTCTCTAATGCATCAAAAAAATTCCTCCATTTCTTCCTTGGGAGAACTTTCTGTGGAACCTTAACACAAATAAATCTCGCTGTCAAGTTTTCCCCATTATGATATTTGCCCACATCACTCTACTTGATATTGCCCGCCATTCAAAAGATTATCCTCACATTTAGTGTTGAATATTATAGCTACTCCATTGTTATTGCCTGAATATAATATTTTGTATTTGTTGCTTAGAAAGATCTCACATGTTTTTGTCTTCTTTGTTTCAGTCATAAACAAGCAGTGATAGCTTGTTTATGACTTTTTTACAGTGGTAAAAAAAAACACTCAACAGGCATACAGTCAGGAATACAACTTGAAGTAGAAAAAGCTATCGAAGGCTTGAAATGGGGAAAGGCAGCAGGAGTAGATGATATTCGACCAGAAATACTGAAATATGGTGGTATAAAAGTCTTACAGTGGCTGCACTGCATAGTTCGGAAGGCCTGGACAGAGGGACAATTCCTGATGATTGGAGTAGAGCTCTAATAGTACCCATATATAAAAAGGGAAATAAAACTGAATGTGAGAATTACAGAGGTATTTCCCTACTGAGTGTTCCGGGCAAGATTTATGCCAGTATACTTGAGAAACGGTTGAGAAGAATTGTGGAAGAAAAGCTTGATGAAGAACAAGCTGGATTCAGGCCAAATAGAGGCTGTCAGGATCAGATCTTCACTTTACGACAAATAGTCAAGAAAGCATGGGAATATAACAAAGATCTGTATTTAAGTTTTATCGATCTGGAAAAGGCATACGACATGGTGCCAAGAGAGAAGCTATTTAAAACACTACAGTTATATGGTGTCAATGGGGCATTATATCAAGCAATACTTAGTCTTTATTTGAGTTGTAAATCAGCAGTTAGAATTGAAGAAAGTACAGGAAGATGGTTAAATGTTAAATCTCGTGTGAAACAAGGATGTACATTATCCGCCTCTGTTATTCGTTATCTATATGGATTACATTATGAAGGAAAGTGGTATTAAACATGATATCAAAATTGGAGATGTTAATGTCAGCTCTTTGCTTTATGCGGACGATGTTATACTTCTAAATAAATCCGCTACAGGTTTGCCAGATTCCCTGACTAAATTGAATAACTGTTGTAATAGATATGGTATGAAGGTCAGCAGTAAAAAGACAAAGACAATGAAAATAGGTAGAATCGTTGAAAATTTCAACAGTTTTGTGAACGGAGAACCTGTGGAACAAGTAAAACATTTCAGCTACTTATGCATGATTTTTAGTGAAGATGGTAAAATAAATATGGAAATAGACAACAGAATCAACAAAGCTGGTATGGTAGGAAGTCAATTGAATAAATTCATATGGAATAAAAGAGAAATTAGTCGGAACACTAAATTAGCTGTGTACAAGACAGTGTTCAAACCAGTTTTAAGTTATGGATCTGAGAGCTGGGTCAGAAGTAAAACACTTGACCAAAGACTAGAGACCACAGATATGAGAATCCTGAGAAAGATTAGAGGCGTGGAATAGCTGGCATCAATTATATTAAAGCAATATCATATTAAAAACGAGGATATTAGGAAAGAACTTGCAATTGTCAGCATTCAGGAATGCGTTAGCAGAGCTAATCTCAGGTGGTATGGTCACTTAAACAGAATGGGCAAGGAAAAATTAGAAAAACAAGTGTTCTCGCCAGGTTGGCAGGAAAACGACCCAGAGGAAGACCAGGATATAGGTGGATTGATACGGTACAAAGTGCCTTAGACAATAGAAATGTCATCATCATCATCAAATTTCTGTGATGTACCCTCAAGGGGCGTACAGGATATGATAGTACTACATGAAAAAAAAATTACATCATTATTAATTTCCTGTCTACAATTTTCCTCCAAATCAGTATGTTACTTGTCAAGACTCCAACATTATCAGATCTTATATTTCTATTGTCTAAAGCACTTTGTACCGTATCAATCCACCTATATCATGGTCTTCCTCTGGGTCGTTTAGCTGCCAACCTGGCAGAGAACACTTGTTTTGCTAATCTTTCCTCGCCCATTCTGTTTAAGTGACCATACCACCTGAGATTAGCTCTGCTAATGCAATCCTGGATGCTGACAATGTCAAGTTCTTTCCTAATATCCTAATTTTTAATATGATATTGCCATTGATGCCATCTGTTCATGCCTATAATCTTTCTCAGGATTCTCATATCTGTGGTCTCGAGTCTTTGGTCAAGTGTTTTACTTCTGACCCAGCTCTCAGATCCATAAGTTACAACTGGTTTGAACACTGTCTTGTATACAGCTAATTTAGTGTTCCGACTAATTTCTCTCTTATTCCATATGAATTTATTCAATTAACTTCCCACCATACCAGCTTTGTTGATTCTGTTGTCTATTTCTATATTTAATTTACCATCTTCAGTAAAAATCGTGCCTAAATAGCTGAAATGTTTTACTTGTTCCACAGGTTCTCCATTCACAACACAGTTGATATTTTCAATGATTCTGCCTATTTTCATTGTCTTTGTCTTTTTATTGCTGACCTTCATACCATATCTATTACAATAGCTATTCAATTTAGTCAGAGAATCTTGCAGACTTGTAGCGAATTTATTAGAAGTATAACATCATCCGCATAAAGCAAAGAGCTGACATTAACATCTCCAATTTTGATATCATGTTTAATACCACTTTCCTTCATAATGTGATCCATATAGATAATGAATAACAGAGGGGATAATGTACATCCTTGTCTCACACCAGATTTAACATTAAACCATCTTCCTATACTTCCTTGAATTCTAACTGCTGACTTGCAACTCAAATAAAGACTAAGTATTGCTTGATATAATGCCCCATTGACACCATATAACTGCAGCGTATTGAATAGCTTCTCTCTTGGCACCTTGTCATATGCCTTTTCCAAATCGACAAAACTTAAATACAGATCTTTGTTATATTCCCATGCTTTCTCGACTATTTGTCGTAAAGTGAAAATCTGATCCTGACAGCCTCTATTTGGCCTGAATCCAGCTTGTTCTTCACCAAGCTTTTCTTCTCAACCATTTCTCAAGTATACTTGCATAGATCTTGCTAGGAACACTCAGTAGGGAAATACCTCTGTAATTCTCACATGCAGGTTTATTTCCCTTTTTACATATGGGTACTATAAGAGCTCTACTCCAATCATCGGGAATTCATCCCTCTGTCCAGGCTTTCTGAACTATGCAGTGCAGCCACTGTAAGACTCTTATACCACCATGCTTCAGCATTTCTGGTCGAATATCATCTACTCCTGCTGGCTTTCCACATTTCAAGCCTTTGATGGCTTTTTCTACTTCAAGTATGGATATTTATTCCTGACTGCATACCTGGTCAGTGTTTTTTACCACTGTGCTGTCATCACTGCTTGTTTCATTTAGCAGTTTTTCAAAGTAATTACTCCATAGTTCAAGGATATCTTTTTCTCCTGTTTTCATGTAACTTTTATCATCTCTAACTCCTTTTACAGCACGCTTTCCTCCATTTCTAAGCTTCTTCAACAACCTCCAGAATATCTTACCACCTTCTTGATATTTATTTTCTATGTTCTTGCCAAAGTCCTCCCATGACATTTGTTTAGCTAGTTTTACACAGTGTTTAGCTTTCTTACATTTGTCTCTGTATTCTCTAAGAGCATAAGCTGACTTATTTACCAGGAACTTTTGATATGCTTTCTTCTTTTACTTCACTGCCTCTTTAACTTCCTGTGTCCACCAGGGAGTTCTGATTTTTTTATCCTTACAGACAACCTCACCACATGCCTCTCTGGCAGAATCAATCAGGGTTTTCTTCAAGACTTGCCACTGAATCTCCAACGTTTGATTCCTGTTCTCAAACTCTTTCATTTTTTCTTCAATAATCTTTGTGTATTTTAGTCTACAGTTCACATCTGAGAGCTGCTCAACTTTTATTCGCTTTAAAAGTTTCTTACATGTTATTCTTTTCAATATGAAATTCAATTATATTTTGCTCAAGACTAAATAGTGATCACTTCCAATTTCAAATCCTGTGTACACTCTGGTGTCCTGCACCAGGGAGAAAACATCACTATCAACAATAACATAGTCAATGAGACTTTCTTATTCCTAGCCTCTTCTCTCCATGTGAATTTGTGCACATTTTTATGTTGGAACATGGTGTTAGAAATAACCAGTCCATGTCCTGAGCAGAAATCCAACAGATATTTGCCATTATTATTAGCTTTGCTCTTTTCTCCAAATTTTCCCAAAATATTTTTGTATGTCTCACAATCATTTCCTACTCTGCTATTTAGATCCCCAACAAGGACCAACTTTTCATTTTTCATTGTGTCAGTTGCTTTTTCTAAAGCCTCAAAAAATTCCTCCACTTCTACCTTAGTAGAACCTTCTGTGGGACCATAGGCACAAATAAGTCTCATTGTCCAGTTCCCCATTCTTATATTTGCCCACATTACTCTACTTGAGACTGCCTGCCATTCAAGAAGATTAGCCTCGTATTTTGTGTTGAATACTATGGCTACTCCTTCTTTTCCTTGATTGTCATTGCCTGAATATAACATTTTGTATTTATTGCTCAGAAAGATCTCACCAGTTTTGGTCTTTTTTGTTACAGTCACCCCTATTATGTCGATCTGGTACTTATCATATCGATAGAAATGTAAGATCTGATAATGGTGGAATCTTGACAAGTAACAGACTGATTTGGAGGAAAAATTGCAGATAGGAAGTTAGTAATGATGTAAATTTTTCATGTAGTACTATCATATCCTGTACACCCCTTGTGGGTACATGTCAGGAATTTGATAATGATGGTTGTTTCAGTCATGCCTATTATGATGATCTTGTACTTATCCAATTCTGATAGTTCATTTTTCTTTTCCATTGAAACTTCTTACATTGATAGCATCAATCTTGAGCTTTGCTGTTGTTCCAGAATTTGTTGTAGTAGCTGACTTTGTGCTGTTCACCCTGGTGATTCCCTGACAAAAGCAATGGGGGGACTTGTTTTTGTCAGGGAATCACCAGGTAATTTTATGCCCAGTAATTGCCTCATTTGGCATGAAATTCTGTCATGTGTCACCATAATTTTACATTGTAGTTTAAGTCAGTAAGAATACAATTTGATCAGCTAAATCCCAAATTGCAAGCCCATCCTCATTTGTTCAGTATCTGGGTAGATACTTAACAGGGTGCACCATGAGAAGGTGAAGATTAGAAGTTAGGTTAGAAGCCCTGGTCAGTTCGTCTCATTCCTTAAGCACCTGCAAATGGATCTACCTGGTTAAGTATGCAAGATAATTTTACGAACACCCCAGTTTTGATGTTCACAAAGTGTGACACTTTAAATATGGTATCGTTTTGAGTATTTCAGTATTAAGAGAGATCTCCAGGGAGTCAGAGACTCATTGAGGGAGGCCACATACTATAGACACCAGCTATCATACCTATTCTTGAATTCATTCGTGCTTCTTGCACTCACAACATCCAATGGCAATCCATTCCAATCACATACCACCCTCTGAGAGAAAAATCTAGCTCTCATTCTCTTCATAGCAGCCTCCATTCTCAGCTTCCAAGGATGCCCTCTCATCCTTTCCTCACCATCCGTAAATTGAAAAATTCCATCAATTGAAATCCTGTATGACCCTTGTAGAAGTTTGTAAGTGTCAGTCAGATCTTAATCATATACTGTCTTCATAATCAGTATTCCAATCCGGATATCATTTTTAACACTCTCCTTTGTACTCTCTCCGATATATCAGAATCACAATGGAAACCAGGAGACCAGACCTGCGTACAATGGTCCAAGTGACGTCTTATCAAGGCCTTGTAAAGAGGCAAAATGACATCCTTATCTTTACATGTGGACATTTGTTTCAGCATTCCAATTATCATTTTAGTTCTATTTGTAATCTCTGCCACATGGCCTCTGAACTTCGACTTCCTATCTGTTAACACTCCAAGATCTTCTTCTTCGCGTTATTCCCGCTTCCTATGCAGGGTCCGCGTGTTACTTAGATGCGACTACCTGTTAGTACTACTCCCAACCGACCCGTCGCCTGGTCTGCCGCTGGGGGGAGATATATTTTTCACTGTAGAGGCGTATGTTCACGGGGCCGGTTTGTCTGTTTGCGGGATGAAAAACGCCAGATAAACTGGCAGAAAAAACCCTACTGACCGCGCCCAAGACCGGCTAACTTGGCTATGCCTGAGGAAGATCCTCAAATTCCTCACGTCTACAACGGGAATCGAACCCGGGACACTCCTTCCCTAGGCATATGGTTGCGAAGCGCAAAGCCACTAGGCTAACCGCGCGGTCCCTATTAACACTCCAAGATCCGTAGCCTAATTCCACCAATATAATACAACATTGGATATCTAATCATGCTGAAGTGAATGACTTTACATTTACCAACATTGAACTGTCACCCATTTTCCCATGCTCACAATTATAGCCTATTCAAATCATTCTGCAAGTATTGCATATCAGCAGCATTCCTGATTACCCTACCTATCTTTGGATCATCAGCAAATAGCTGTATGTTGCGTTTCAAATCCTTCCCAATATCATTAATGTACAGATTGAATAAAGTGGACCAAGCACTGATCCTTGTGGTACACCACTTGTTACCTTAAATCTTGCAGACTCACATTCTCCCTATACTAAATTTTGATATCTGTCAGTCAGCCATCTTCTTATCCATGCTAATATTCTATAACCCAAACCCATTTCCTGCAATTTATGCAACAGTCTACCATGTGGTATTCTGTCAAAAGCCTTAGCAAAATCCAAAAGTGTCATGGTGCATCCATTCCCCCTTGTCTAGTTAAATGGTAACATTGTTATAGAATGTGAGCAAGATGCTAAAACATGACCTTCCCATAGTAAACCTATCTTGCTCGTTACAAAGTAGAGATTCACTCTCAACCAATTTCTGAATGCCAGCCCTAATCAATTTTTCCAAAATCTTCACCACCACTTCTGAGATACTAATTGGTCAATAGTTGGACACATTGGTCTTTGCACCACCCGTATGCAATGGAATTACCATGCATTCTTTCCATTTTCTGCAGAATCTTCCCTGTTCGGAGACTCGTGGTGTGCTAAAAGCGTGTTCAGCTGAACACTCTTTTAGCACACTTACTGATATCTCATCAGTCCCTATTGCTGAATTCTTATTCAGTTTATGCACCAGCTCTAATACCTTGTCCTCATACACCTGAGTTTCTTCATCCACTGAAGAGGTAACAGTGAGCTCAGCGTTGCATATACCAGGTTGATAGCTTTTAACAAAATGGACACTCATTACTTGAACAACCTCTTCTGCATATACTACCCTCATGCCATATGCATTTAGAAGAGTTATTCTTTCATATTCATTTACTTGCAGTATATCAATAGAATTCTTCTGGGTTGTCTTTAACTTGCAGAGCCAGTTTCTTTTTGTACTCAAGCTTTGCTTTTTGTACAACAGTTGTGACTATTCTAGCCTGCCGCGTATAATTTTCATAATGCACATCATCCTTATGCACACGGTATTCTTTCCACGTCATCCATTTCTTATGAATATCTTGCTTAATAAGGTTACTCATTCATTTGACTCCTACCCTATTTATTCTTTGAACTCTTGGGACACACTTTGATATCACATCATTTAAGTATTGTTTAAATGCATCTCATGCACTGTCGATATTCTTCCCATCCCATTGCACTGAGCTATGACCAACTGAGGAGTATACAGAGGTATACTCCTCAGTTGGTCATAATTTCCTGCTTTGTAGTACAGCATATAACCTTTTCTGAATGGAACATTCATATACTTAGTCACTTCCTAAGTGAGTACTGTATGATCACTGTCACCAACTGGAGACAGAATAGTTACATCTTTAACTGAAATGTCCTCACACACTATAATCAAATCTAAAACTTTGTCTTTGCCTCGAATTCCTTCTGTCACATGCTGCTTGAGGAAGTTTTCCTGCAACAGCTCAGTTAATGCATTTTCATTCTTTTCATGAGATTCTACCTGCTACCCAATCAATATTTAGATAATTAAAGTCTTCCATTGTGATTACTCTTTTTGCACTAATCTTTTCTATTTGCTGATGCATTTCTTCATCACTCGCAACCAATCCAGCACGTCTGTATCGACACCTCGCTATGTAATTGCTCTTGGTAGATTCCTCGTCACACTAGATGACTTCAAACTCACTGCCACATGAAATATTGGTAGTAGTACTACAATCATAAGTCTCAACTCTAACTGGATTCAAGTCTTCCGATATCATTAGCAGCACTCCCACTCCTCTCCTATGCTCTCTATCCTGTCTAAAAATACTGTACCCTTGACACTTGATCCCAATTAGTAGGTCTGATTCTGATAGCCAGATCTCAGTAATACCTAGAATCTGAGGGCACAACATATTGACTGAGGCAACAAACTCTATCCCTTTGTTTCTGATACTCCTAGCATGCCTATACAGTCATAATAATATACCTGTTTGTTCTTTTGTATTGTCTTGTCTGCAGTCTGCTGATTCAGTTGGACAACTTGCAGATCTCTATTCTTCTCTAATGCCTTACATGTAGACATCTTTGCTCACATTGGATGGGTCCAAACCTGACGAACACAAACCCGAAATTGTTCTCTCCTCGTCAACATTTCCACGACAATGCCCATTCCCATCATTAACACAGTTATATAGCATTGTCGCTCTGACACTTGCATTCACACCATTCCTCCCTTTATAATTTTGTTTCCCTGCCTCTCTGTGTTAAGTCTCATACCACTTATTAGTTTTTTCTAGGCTTCAGGTATTCAGGTGTAGGTTGTCCCTCTTATACAAATCCAATCTTCCCTCAAACTCACTCCACACATCCAAAAACCTCATTCATTCCTTCTGCACAGCCTACGCATGGAATCATTTTCCATCATAGCCCTTCTTAATTCATTTTTTTCAAAGCAAAGTAAAATACTAATGATTTTAACTTTCTCATGCTTCGCTCTCGTCTTTTCTAACAACCCTTTTATGTCCTCTCTCATACTGAATTTATCGCCAGTTAAGTTGTTCGTACTTACTACAACTACAATTTTGTTTACTTTTCTTTTCTGTTTTAGTATTGCTTCTCTTTTATATTCTTAATTTTCACTTCAGAAAAACTTTATGTTTTAACTCGCTCATCTGTAGCATGTTTTATTAGTCACAATACTACCAAATAACTTCTTTCTTTTTACTAACAACGTCACTTACCTGATTTCCGTTATTTTCTGACTTACCTGTTTCCTTTGTTTGTTGTTTCTTATTTTCCTGTTTAATTTTTTTTTTCTCCCTCCATTCGTTTAAACACCTCTTGACTTTTTACAATCTCGCATTGTCTCACTGATGATTTTCTTCCGATATCATAATTTTTTTATGTTCAGCTGTACCATTCGCAAAGGAGACAATAGCATTTTTACACTAGAAGATGCCACTTTTTTAAACATCACACTTTGTAATGCTTAAAAAAGTGGCATCTTTTTGAATATTTTGGTTCCCCCTCCTCTCTGTTCAGCTGTCCCATTCACAAAGGAAACAATAGAATTTCATGAATCTCATTTATAGTATGTGAAGTGGTGGTTCGTAAAGCGAATCAGTGATATAAGTTTTCATCAAAAAATATCATCATCAAATTCCTGCAATGTACACTCAAGGGGTGTACAGGATATAATAGTACTACATGAAAAAATTACATCATCACTAACTTCCTATCTACAATTTTCCTCCAAATCAGTTTGTTACTTGTCAAGACTCCAACATTATCAGATCTTATATTTCTATCGTCTAAGGTCCTTTGTACTGTATCAAAACACCTATATCTTGGTCTTCCTCCGGGTCATTTTCCTGTCAACCTTGCAGAGAACACTTTTTGCTAATCTTTCCTTGCTCATTCTGTTTAAGTGACCATACCACCTGAGATTAGCTCTCCTAATGCATTCCTGGATGCTGACAATGTCAAATTCTTTCCTAATATCCTCGTTTTTAATGTGATATTGCCATTGATGGCATCTGTTCAAGCCTCTAATCTTTCTCGGGATTCTCATATCTGTGGTCTCTAGTCTTTGGTCAAGTGTTTTACTTCTGACCCAGCTCTCAGATCCATAAGTTAAAACTGGTCCAACTAATTTCTGTCTTATTCCATATGAATTTATTCAGTTGACTTCCTACCATACCAGCTTTGTTGATTCTCTTGTCTATTTCTATATTTAATTTACCATCTTCACTAAAAATCATGCCTAAGTAGCTGAAATGTTTTATTTGTTCCACAGATTCTCCATTCACAACACAGTTGACATTTTCAATGATTCTGCCTATTTTCATTGTCTTTGTCTTTTTATTGCTGACCTTCATACCATATCTATTACAACAGTTATTCAATTTAGTCAGAGAATCTTGTAGACTTATAGCAGATTTATTTAGAAGTACAACATCATCCGCATAAAGCAGAGAGTTGACATTAACATCTCCAATTTTGATATCATGTTTAATACCACTTTCCTTCATAATGTGATCCATATAGCTAAGACTCCAACATTATCAGATCTTATATTTCTATCATCTGAGGCACTTTGTACTGTATCAATCCACCTATATCTTGGTCTTCCTCTGGGTCATTTTCCAGCCAACCTTGCAGAGAATACTTGTTTTTCTAATCTTTCCTTGCCCATTCTGTTTAAGTGACCATACCACCTGAGATTAGCTCTGCTAACGCATTCCTGAATGCTGACAATCGTAAGTTCTTTCCTAATATCCTCGTTTTTAATATGATATTGCCATTGATGCCATCTGTTCACGCCTCTAATCTTTCTCAGGATTCTCATATCTGTGGTAAGTTCTTTATGATAAGTATACAGCTAATTTAGTGTTCCGACTAATTTCTCTCTTATTCCATATGAATTTATTCAGTTGACTTCCTACCATACCAGCATTGTTGATTCTGTTGTCTATTTCTATATTTAATTTACCATCTTCACTAAAAATCATGCCTAAGTGGCTGAAATGTTTTATTTGTTCCACAGATTCTCCATTCAAAACACAGTTGACATTTTCAATGATTCTGCCTATTTTCATTGTCTTTGTCTTTTTATTGCTGACCTTCATGCCATATCTATTACAACAGTTATTCAATTTAGTCAGAGAATGTTGTAGACTTATAGTGGATTTATTTAGAAGTATAACATCATCCGCATAAAGCAGAGAGTTGACATTAACATCTCCAATTTTGATATCATGTTTATTACCACTTTCCTTCATAATGTGATCCATATAAATAATGAATAACAGAGGGGATAATGTGCATCCTGGTCTCTCACCAGATTTAGCATTAAACCATCATCCTGTACTTCCTTCAATTCTAACTGCTGATTTACAACTCAAATAAATAAAGACTAAGTATTGCTGGATGTGATGCCCCATTGACACCATATAACTGTATTGAATAGCTTCTCTCTTGGCACCTTGTCATATGCCTTTTCCAAATCGACAAAACTTAAATACAGATATTTGTTATATTCTCATGATTTCTCCACTATTTGTCTTAAAGTGAAAATTTGATCCTGGCAGCCCCTATTTGACCTGAATCCAGCTTGTTCTTCACCATGCTTTTGTTCCACAATTCTTCTCAAGTATACATGCATAAATCTTACCAGGAACATTCAGTAGGGAAATACCTCCGTAATTCTCAAATTCAGTTTTATTTCCCTTTTTATTTAGGGGTACTATGAGTGCTCTACTCCACTCATCGGGAATTCGTCCCTCTATCCAGGCATTCTGAATGATGCATAACTGGTAATTAGCTTAAGGAATTAACAACACATATAACGGATATTAATTAAAGCAAACTAATGAATACCTTGAATATTTTGGCAACGTCACATTGCCATCGTCAGGAACATACAAATATGGTATGTGCACGCAGGCACTAACAAAAGCAAATGAGGAAAAAGGCAAGAAACTAATATTGTTCCTAAAGTTCTAATAGTGCCCTCTAGTGGGCTAATTGGATTGTCTTGGCCATTGGGCTGATGTTCTCATAATGTAGGCTTCCCAAATTTGGGGTAGTTTCATGCACCCAAATTAGTTGAGGTTTGGAACGTTTTTTTAGAGCTGATGATGATTTCATGACTAATCTTTCGTACTTGAACTTGCTGTGGTGTATTATTTTAGTTTTCTTGCAACGAATTCTATGGCTAATATCTAAGGCATGGTCTGCCAACCCAGAGTGGCTCTTCTGGTGAAACTGGATGTAGTCTTTGTGTTTTGAAATCCTGATATTCGCTGTCCTGCCTGTTTGGCCAAAGTAGGACAGTTTAAAGCGCAATGGACCTGGTATAAACTAGGTAGGTCTAATGGGAGTGGTTGGTCTTTGGTAGAGTGGATAAGGCATGCCAACTTTTTATATGGTCTATATCACGAAGTCAGGTCATATTTTTTGAGGATATTTGTTATTTTCTCAGAGGTGACCTGGATATAGGGGATGGTGATGGATTTAGTGTAATCTTTATTGTGGGGCGTGGGGGTACTGGGTTTAGTATTTTTTTGATTTTTTGGAGGTTGTAGCCATTGGTGAAGAAAGTGTTGAGGATGTGGTTTAGTTCAGTGGTTAGGGCATCGTGATCTGAGCAGATTAATTTTGCCCTGTTGAATAATGTCACTTCAGCCCAATGGCCAAGACAATCCAATTATCCTGCTATAGGCACCATTAAGACTTAAGAACGATATTAGTTTCTTGCCTTCTTCCTCGCGTGCACATACCATATTTGTATGTTCCTGAAGATGGGAATGTGACGTTGCCGAAATATTGAAGGTATTCATTGAAGTTTGCTGTAATTAATATCCGTTATATGCGTCGTTAATTCCTTATACTAATTGCCAGTTATGTATGATCAACGTATAAGATGTGCTACAAGAATTACGATCATCCACGGAGATTCCATCACATGAAAGGCCCGCCAATATATGGCAAAATGAGGTTGAAGATATCGAGACAATTAAATCGTATGACCTGCCTAAAATGCTGCCGGGATAACAAGGTAATCCCAAATTGTGTTAAATTGAAGCACCGTTTTACTTCACAGAAATCTCTCATCATCATCAAATTCCTGCCATGTACCCTCAAGGGGTGTACAGGATATGATAGTACTACATGAAAAAAATTACATCATTATTAATTTCCTATCTACAATTTTCTTCCAAATCAGTCTGTTACTTGTCAAGACTCCAACATTATCAGATCTTATATTTCTATCATTTAAAGCACTTTGTACCATATCAATCCACCTATATCTTGGTCTTCCTCTGGGTCGTTTTCCTGCCAACCTGGCGGAGAACACTTGTTTTGCTAATCTTTCATCGCTCATTCTGTTCAAGTGACCATGCCACCTGAGATTAGCTCTGCTAACGCATCCCTGGATGCAGACAATGTCAAGTTCTTTCCTAATATCCTCGTTTTTAATATGATACTACCATTGATGCTATCTGTTCACGCCTATAATCTTTCTCGGGACTCTCATATCTGTGGTCTCTAGTCTTTGGTCAAGTGTTATACTTCTGACCCAGCTCTCAGATCCATAAGTTAAAACTGGTTTGAACACTGTCTTGTATACAGCTAATTTAGTGTTCCGACTAATTTCTCTCTTATTCCATATGAAATTATTCAATTGACTTCCCACCATACCGACTTTGCTGATTCTGTTGTCTATTTCTATATTTAATTTACCATCTTCAGTAAAAATCGTGCCTAAATAGCTGAAATGTTTTACTTGTTCTACAGGTTCTCCATTCACAACACAGTTGACATTTTCGATGATTCTGCCTATTTTCATTGTTTTTGTCTTTTTAATGCTGACCTTCATACCATATCTATTACAACGGCTATTCAATTTAGTCAGAGAATCTTGCAGACTTGTAGCGGATTTATTTAGAAGTATAACATCGTCCGCATTAAGCAAAGAGCTGACATTAACATCTCCAATTTTGATATCGTGTTTAATACCACTTTCCATCATAATGTGATCCATATAGATAATGAATAACAGAGGGGATAATGTACATCCTTGTCTCACACCAGATTTAACATTAAACCATCTTCCTGTACTTCCTTCAATTCTAACTGCTGACTTACAACTCTAGTAAAGACTAAGTATTGCGAAATATAATGCCCCATTGATACCATATAACTGCAGCGTATTGAATAGCTTCTCTCTTGGCACCTTGTCATATGCCTTTTCCAGATCTACAAAACTTAAATACAGATCTTTGTTATATTCCCATGATTTCTCCACTATTTGTCGTAAAGTGAAGATCTGATCCTGACAGCCTCTATTTGGCCTGAATCCAGCTTGCTCTTCACCCAGCTTTTCTTCCACAATTCTTCTCAACCGTTTCTCAAGTATACTTGCATAGATCTTGCCAGGAACACTCAGTAGGGAAATACCTCTGTAATTCTCACATACAGTTTTATTTCCCTTTTTATATATGGGTACTATGAGAGCTCTACTCCAATCATCGGGAATTCGTCCCTCTGTCCAGGCTTTCTGAACTATGCAGTGCATCCACTGTAAGACTCTTATACCACCATACTTCAGCATTTCTGGTCGAATATCATCTACTCCTGCTGCCTTTCCACATTTCAAGCCTTTGATGGCTTTTTCTACTTCAAGTATGGATATGTATTCCTGACTGCCTGCCTGGTCAGTGTTTTTTACCACTGTGCTGTCATCACTACTTGTTTCATTTAGCAATTTTTCAAAGTAATTACTCTATACTTCAAGGATATCTTTTTCTCCCATTTTCATGTCACCTTTATCATCTCTAACTCCTTTTACAGCACTCTTTCCTCCATTCTTAAGCTTCTTCAACAACCTCCAGAATATTTTGCCACCTTCTTGATATTTATTTTCTATATTCTTGCCAAAGTCCTCCCATGACTTTTGTTTAGCTAGTTTTACACAGTGTTTAGCATTCTTGCATTTGTCTCTATATTCTCTAAGAGCACAAGCTGACTTAAATGACAGGAACTTTTGGTATGCTTTCTTCTTTTCCTTCACTGCCTCTTTAACTTCCTGTGTCCATTAGGGAGTTCTGATTTTTTTATCCTTACAGACAACCTCACCACATGCCTCTCTGGCAGAATCAATCAATATGTTTTCTTCAGAGTTTGCCACTGAATCTCCAAGGTTTGATTCCTGTTCTCAAACTCTTTCAGTTTTTCTTCAATAATCTTTGTGTATTTTAGTCTACAGCTCACATCTGAGAGCTGTTCAACTTTTATTCGCTTTAAAACTTTCTTACATGTTATTCTTTTCAATATGAAATTCAATTTTATCCTGCTCAAGACTAAATAGTGGTCACTTACAATTTCAAATCCTCTGTACACTCTGGAGTCCTGCACCAGGGAGAAAACATCACTATCAACAATAACATAGTTAGTCAATGAGACTTTTCTTATTCCTAGCCTCTTCTCTCCATGTGAATTTGCTCACATTTTTATGTTGGAACATGGTGTTAGAAATAACCAGTCCATGTCCTGAGCAGAAATCCAACAGATATTTGCCATTATTATTAGCTTTGCTCTTTTCTCCAAATTTTCCCAAAATATTTTTGTATGTCTCACAATCATTTCCTACTCTGCTATATAGATCCCCAACAAGGACCAACTTTTCATTTTTCATTGTGTCAGTTGCTTTTTCTAAAGCCTCAAAAAATTCCTCTACTTCTACCTTAGTAGATCCTTCTGTGGGACCATAGGCACAAATAAGTCTCTTTGTCCAGTTCCCCATTCTCATTACTCTACTTGAGACTGACTGCCATTCAAGAAGACTAGCCTCGTATTTTGTGTTGAATACTATGGCTACTCCTTCTTTTCCTTGATTGTCATTGCCTGAATATAACATTTTGTATTTATTGCTCAGAAAGATCTCACCAGTTTTGGTCTTTTTTGTTTCAGTCACCCCTATTATGTCGATCTGGCACTTATCTAATTCCTCAGCTAGCTCCATTTCTTTACCATTCAGGCTTCTTATGTTGATAGTACCGATCTTTAACTCTGGTGATGTTGAGTTGGGGTTTATTTTCAGATTTGTTCCAGTAGCTGACTTTTCGCTGTTCGCCCTGGTTCCCTTGCGAAAACAACAGGGGCCTTGTTTAACCGGGCGACGCCCCAGATGGCATGAAATTTTGTCATGTTGTACCATCATTCTATATTTTGTGTAACTATATTAATAACTATATTAATATGAATATATAACTATATTCTATATTTACAGAAATCTCTCTGTATTTATAACCGCACTAGTTTCGCCTTATTAAGAGAACAAATCACTGTGACGTGCATTCTCCTTGCCGACGAAAAACAAAACCTTACGAGCACTAGAAGAAGAGCTTTCAGATACTTTCGGCCATGATCTTTGGGCAATTCTTTATGATGTCTCATGCACTTTGGCAACAAAAGAATTCGAAAAAATACATAGTTGGCACTTGAAAAAATATGAGAACTTGATGAAGAATTCTACTTCCTTACCACAGCCACCACTCAACATGGTTGTCAACCTCTGTTCCGCAGTTTTAAAACCTGAAGCACTCACTGCACTTTCACGCGGGCACAATTTCGCCCTAGCTCCTAAAAGAATACCTGCCGAGGAAATCATGATCCAAATAGAACGTGGGATTCACAACCTTCCTAACCATATTGCCAACAACGTCAGACTGGATGTAGCTGGTGTTCTCACCAAAGCAAAACATCCACTTACCTCCCTATTGAATATTATCCTACCAGCTCTCAGATTAGAACTCTTCACGGACTCCTTAAGAAGGTCACTTCTTGGCCTGTGCAAGTCACTAACAAACTAAAACCTTATAACTCTATACCCCCTGATTATATGGACTTCCAAAAATACATAAACAAAGTGTGCCATTATGTCCCATAGTGGATGGCATTGATTCACCCACATACAAATTAGCCAAACATTTAGCCAAAGTACTCGCATACTATACTGGCAACACACCATCACACAGAAAAAACTCAGCCCACTTCAAAGCCAGTTTAGAAAACCTCTCACTCCAACACACTCGCATGATGGTCAGTTTTAACGTCTCCTCCCTATTCACTAATGTCCCACTCAAGGAAACCCTAGAGCTCATCCAAGCCAAGTTTCCTTGCGATATCTCAGCCCTGTTTCAGTTCACAATGAACTCAGGCTATTTCATTTGGCAAGGAAAATTCTACAAACAGATAGAGGGGACATCCACGGGTTCACCACTTTCCCCACCCTTGGCCAACTTGTTTATAGAGACCTTTTGAAGAGAAAGCTTTAAACTCTGCCCCACAAAAACCCACTATTTGGCTTCGGTATGTGGATGATGTGTTCGCTACTTGGCCACATGGCTTAGATACACTCCACTCCTTCCTAACACACTTAAACAACCAACACCCCATCCAGTTCACCTTAGAAAAAGAGGAAAACAACACCTAATCACTTGTCAGCCTGATGGCTGTTTTTTTCTCTGTTTATAGAAAACCACCCATACAGGCAGATACATTCACCAGCAATCCCACCCCCCATCACAACAATATGGGGTTATGAAAACACTATTCAACAGGGCAAAATTAATCTACTCAGATCACGGTGCCCTAACCACTGAACTAAACCACATCCTCAACACTTTCTTAGCCAATGGCTACAGCCCCCGAAAAATCAAAAAAATACTAAAACCAGTAAACCACAACCCCCTCCACAATAAAGATTACACTAAATCTATTATCATCCCCTACATCTGGGGCACCTCTGAGAAAATAACCAATATCCTCAAAAAATATGACCTGACTTCGTGTTACAGACCATATAAAAAGTTGGCATCCCTTATCCGCTCTACCAAAGACCAACCACTCCCCCCCCCCCCCCCCCACACCTACCTGATATATACCAGGTCCCTTGCAGCTGTAAACTGTCCTACTTTGGCCAAACAGACAGGACGGCAAATATCAGGATTTCAGAACACAAAGACTACATCCGGTTTCACCAGAACAGCCACTTTGGGTTGGCAGACCATGCCTTAGATACCCGCCATAGAATTTGTTGGAAGAAAACTAAAATAATACACTGCAGCAAGTTCAAGTATGAAAGAAAATTCATGGAATCATCAATAGCTCTAAAAAAACGTTCCAAACCTCAACAAATTTGGGTGCATGAAATTACCCCAAATTTGGGAAGCCTACATTATGAGAACTTCAACCCAGCAGCCAAGACAATCCAATTAGCCCGCTAGAAGGCACTATTAGGACTTTAGGAACAATATTAGTTTCTTGCCTTCTTCCTCATTTGCTTTTGTTAGTGCCTGTGTGCACATACCATATTTGTATGTTCCTGAAGATGGCAACATGACATTGCCAAAATATTGAAAGTATTCATTAGAGTTTGCTTTAATTAATATCCGTTATATGCGTTGTTAATTCCTTAAGCTAATTACCAGTTATGTATGACCAATGTATAAGCCTTGCTACATGAACTATGCAGTGCAGCCACTGTAAGATTTACACCACCACTTCAGCATTTCTGGTCGAATATCATCTACTCCTGCTGCCTTTCCACATTCCCCAAAATACAAAAAAAAAACAAAATCAAAAAATATTGAGTCTTCCAATATGAAGAGGAATCTCATACCTAATACAATATATATATATATATACTGTTTTGACAGTATTGTGATATTGCCAGATTTAGAACAAAAACATATATAAATTCCTGTCATCACATGTAGCTTTTATTGCTGTATAGTGCAAATACATATCCCTAGAGTTAACTATATATCTTTATATTGTTTAGCAGTGGCACCTGGAGAAGTGTCAGACTTTGAAACACGTTCTCATAGGATGGCATATGAATGGTCTACTATTCAAATAACAAGAAGAAAAATAACTGCACACCCCCAAATCAACTGTAGTCAACTTAACCAGCCACTGGAAATGTAAAGATGCCACTTCAGTTAAGAAATACACGTGGAAAAACTCATGATGTTAACATCAAGGGACCAAAAGTTATTACAAAAATCTCAGTAGTATAGTTTTGAAGACAGCCTGAAGTTCAAAGAGTGCACACAGGTTCAGATTAGTAGGAGGATACTATATAAAATGCCACAGCTTCTGTGAAGAGTATCTGCACATCAGCCAAACATCAACTACAATGACAAACAACCCCACTACATGGGTAGAAATAATGTTTTGAGGCTCACATTGACCATTATTCACACAATGCTGTGCTTCAGGAAGTGGATGAGATTTGGAATCTCGGTGATGGCAGATAGTGAACTAAAGTTCCAAGCACAGGTTGCAAAGACTGCACATTATATTACTGTTATAATTAAAAAGGATATATAAGGAGGTGATGGTGCCTCTGTATACGGCATTAGTCAGACTGCAAATGGACTATTCTATTCCTATTGGATTGCATAGTTTTGTTTTAATGTGGAAACACTAGCTGATCCAAAGATGAATAACTAAAGTATTATCAGGACTCTGGAATATTGGTTATACAGAGCATTTAAGGGAATATAGATTACAGAGTTTGGTGGATAGGAAAGAATAAGGTGATATGATAGAGACTTTAAAGTTGGTTAAGAAATTATAAAAAGAGTGGACAGTAAGTTGGGAAGAGAGACCATCCCTGAAAGTTGTATAAAGATGTGGTGAAGAAGAGTGTGAGGAGTAGATTTTTTACATGGAGAGTTGTATATCTCATATACAAGTAGGCAAAATGTGCTTGACCTTATTAATAAAAATCTCTGGATGAGAGAAAGATGTAGACAGTTTTTTACCTTGGGTTTATTATACGTTAAAGATAAAAAACTTGTTAAAGTTTAGGCACCTTTTGTCTATTTGTATATAAGATACATATGACTTCTACATTACTTCAACCTTGGTGTCTGGCCCCCAATGATGAGACCTTAGTAAAGGTCGAAACCGGTCTGGGTAATAACCGAATCGTTCCCATTATGCATGCCCGAAATGGGAGGGGGGGTTGCTTTGTATTATAGCTTCTATATACAAGTAGCTCAGAGCTCAGACATGAATATATATTTCACTTGCAAAATTAGTTTTTTCTTACTTGGGATAAGAATTAAAACCAAGTAAAAATTTCTTGGTATCTTTAACATATAATAAGCCCCCAAGCTAAAAAACTTTCTGCATCTGTGGAGGTTATTATAACAATAATGATACTTAATCACTGACTAAATCCACATCCAGGATCCTATAGTTGTATTCACACTCACACTGAGTGATAATATATAACTTGCTATATATTATCATAGCAAGTTATATATCACCCTATTAAAGATAGTGAAGACCAAGGTTTAATGTTTATCACATTGGTTTGCATATTTTAAATGTGGGATGCTTGAGAACTGCTAAATTTATTTATGCATGTTATATAACAAAAATTTATTTTTTGCCATTTAGGGTTTTGTGCTTGATTTTGTTTACTTTTAAGTTTCTTATTGTGAATCTCATTTACAAAAGATTATAAATTTACTGTTTTAGTATCATCACCAGGCAACGAGTAAGTGAAAATTATTTTAAATTGTAAAGGACAAAAGATCTCAAGTCTTATTTTGGCTCCCTCCAAAAAAAAAAAAAAAAAATTACAGTTTCACTTACTCATTGTTGCATGTTAACTGTAGCATGCATTGTGCTCTGAAGATGCTGGTTTGAAATCCAGCGAAATACTTGCCAATTAATAAACGTCTTTTTTTATAATTTAAGTTGGTTTGATGTTGTAATACCATTAAGATAAGTTATGAATAATGTCTAACACCTAAACTTGTCTATTAAAACTTGACTGCATTGTCTTTCCCCCCTCCTCATCCCCAGTACTTCCAGTTTCTCTGATTTTGCACTTCCAACCTCTAACTGTAAACTATTCAAATGCCGTCCATCAGGCATATACAAATCCTTCCTCTATCTAATTCACTCCATACATCTATAAATTACACATTGTTCCTCCTGCCCAATGTTCTCATTGACCTATCAGCAATCATGGCCCTTCTCAGTTCAGTCCTATCATACCAAGGCAGCAGACTCGCAATCATTACCTTCTCACTCTTCACTTTCACTTCTTTCATCAATTCTTTTTTATCCTATCATTCCGTATCTTTCACCTTTCAAATCATTTTCAAAGCATGGACTGCCAAAACTTTAGTCCATGCTTTTGCTTTCCCCCTCTGCAGACTAACAGCTTCACTAACATTCTTTATCTTTACACCTGGGAAAAGGTTTTTGTCACATTTTCATTGTGTATATCTTTTATCATAGAATCTCTATAAATAACTTCTCCTTACTACCTGACCTGAAGGACTCTGCATAAGTGCTATTTCTCTCCTCAGTCACCTTATCATCCACATTACTTTCAGTAACTTCTTCAATACTTTAATATTTTATCCAGTATTGCTTATCCCTTCCATTATGTTCACTACAACACTTTTGCTATCTTTCCTTACATCATTAATGTTAGTTACTTCATTCTCACAATTTTGACACAGCATGCATTTCTTGCACTCACACAAGACATTTCCAACACACCCCCCCTCTCTCTCTCTCTCTCTCCACTTTCACTTTTGTACCATAAATCATTCACTCTTGGCAGTGAGTACATTAAACACACTACATTGTATGAAGTAAATCATGTTTTATTTTCATGTTTTTTAAATGCTATCATGTATAAAAATTCAGAAATACACACACTCATCTATACAGTTTAAAAATATGTAAAATACTAGCAATAATAATTAATACAAATGTACATATCCTAGGAATTATTGATTAAGGAATTTTATTTTCATTTAGGTATTCAGCAACTAAAGCCATTCTTGTTGCAATGTTTTGTACCTTCTTTGAGGCCTTCAACATTCCTGTATTTTGGCCTATTTTATTGCTTTACTTCATAACACTTTTCTGTTTGACAATGAAGCGGCAGTTAAAGGTAATTGTTTGAATTAATAATAGTCTTTATAAATATGTATAGGATGATAAATGATGCTTGCACATTTATTTTACTAATATGTTTTGTAATAATAATCATGGTTTAACTAGCAATAGAAAATTCTTACATGATAGTGATCTACCAGTTGTTTACATGACATTTTTTATTAATTACTATAGCACATTGCTATATGTGCTGAAAACTTTCTTAAATGTGTCATAATTGCAATCCTGAATATATCATGGGGTTTGCAGCCTTTTTTACCAGCTTTGAGCTCCTTACATTAGCAGTACTTGAACTCAAATTCTGTCATGTATAAAGTGATGTACATGTACAACAGTTTAATGTGCATTGAAAATAAAAGCAATGGTAAACAGAATAGTAGTATCTCTGCAGTAAATAAAGTTGATAGCATTTCTGCAAATCCAGTAGATGGAAATGTGGTGTACATACATTTTTTTTCTTTTTGTTTTTATAAGAAAAAATACAGAGTAAAAAATATTTTTCCTTTTCTCTCTCTCTCTCTCCTGCATTTGCCTGATTTTGCAGTCATAATTGACCACCAGTGTACAAGTGTATATAGCTTTTTTTTTTTTTTTTACATTGGTTGATATAAAACCATATATATATATATTTATTTATTTAAATATAGATTATATGACTAAAAGCCGAGAGAAACTGCACAACTAGTTTTGTCTTCTTAGAAGACTTCTTTGGATGCATAACATGAGGGAACTACCAACAAACATTGCAAAAGAAAAAAAATCTATAAATTTAAAGTTTGAATCTGTATCTTCGTTGTTGAGTGTGCACGTGTGCGTTCAAGGTCTCATAAATGCCAAAGTACTGCCAATTCAGGGTGGCCATTAGGTATAACCATGGCATGGCATGGTCTATAGATCCAGTGATCTATAGACCATGCGATGCCATGGTTATAGATCACTGGATCCAATGAAAGAAAGCTCCTTATACTGATTCAGATTTAAATTAGAAAAACTGGTTTTTGGAATCTGCCACAGCACCACACCATTCTGTAAACTTAAACAAATTCGGCTGCATTACACTACTATAATAGTCTCTGAAATATATAGATCATTATCATTTTGAATCCTTCAGCAAGATTCCATTACTACACCCATAGAGGGCACCAGTTAGGATGTAGGGTCCTGCCTTTTATTAATCAGTCTGTTTGTCTCCTGCTGGGGCTTGTATGCTCATGCCCGGTATATTTCTTTGTATCTCTGAAGATGCCTTGGTAATTCAGGCAAATATTGGCTGAATAATCTAATTAGCTAAATAAATTTAGTTAGTCATCTTTAGATGTGTGTTTCCCCAGTAAACATGACAAAATCGAAAGAAAAATCTGGAAATTTTTAGAATTATCATTGGATCCTAAACACTTAGATATAAATCTTAGTATTAATGTGTCAGAATGCCTCCTAGCTAACTGTGCAAACATGCACAGTGTTCACAACAATGATCAACATGTCTAGACATAATTTAAAAATCATTAGATTCCTACATAACTATAGTGGCTGTCATCTTACTAACTTTTTCCTGTTTGTTTGTTTGTCCATTGGGTTTTTTTTTAAACCTGAAGAAGTCTGTGTAAGTAAGGCAAAATGTTAATGTCTTTTTAATAAACTAATTATTTCAGTACGGCCCTAGTGTAAACTATCATGTATTTATCTGTGTACCAGCAAGTTTTCATTCAGACATTTTCTCATGTCTCACATTTGTGTAAGACCTAACATGCCATTTGATTCTTGAAAGCTAAATGATAGAAGTGCACCAAATCTGCGACTTGGCACTAGTACTGATGTATTCAAGTATAGTTTGGGCAAAACCAAAAATTGAAATATAACTTTAGATTAATATTGATAATGTCAGTGAAATCCACATATACAGAGTCTGTCAAAAAATGAATACACACTTCAGCAAAAGAAAAACCTGTATAAAAATTATAATACTAAATTTATACAGACATCAAGGGATGAATACAAGTTGCCTTTGACTTCTACAATTACACAAGGTGCTCAAAGTGGTTACCATTAGCTTCTGGACACTTATTATTACAGTGAACTACTGCTTTGGCAACGTTGGCCAAAGTGTCCAGTGGGATTGCTGCGCATGCCGTTTCAATTTCTTACCGAAGGGCCACCAGTGTAGCTGGTTTTCTACGACACTATGTCTTTTAGAGCCCTCCCATAGGTAGAAGTCCAAAGGTGTTAAATCAGGAGAACATGAGGGGTGGGGGCTCAACTGCACCTCGATGGTAGTGTGGTGGGTGCGTCATCTTGTTGGAAGAGAAATTGATCATTCTTATAAAAGCGCATGAATGGTAGGTAAAATGAATATGCATAGCATGTCTAGGTTTACATTTGACCAGTAACAGTACCTTTAAAGAAGAATGGTCAGAGAAATTGATCATTCTTATAAAAGCACATGAATGGTAGGTAAAATGGATATGCATAGCATGTCTAGGTTTACATTTGACCAGTAACAGTACCTTTAAAGAAGAATGCTCCTATTAAACCCCTAAATAACAATCCACACCAGGCATTGAGTCCTGGTAAATTGACTGCCTTGTCCACATGAATGCCTGGATTTTTTTGAGCCCAGTAAACACAATTATGCCAATTCACTGTTCCATTAAGCTTAAATTGTGCTTCATCAGACCAAACCATCTTCCTCACAAACTCCTAATCCTCATCTACCATGTGTTGAAACCACTTACATTGGTCCTGCTTTCCTTGAACAACAATCGTGCCTTGGCCATTTTGTTTGACTGCCCTACTGGTCACGTGATGATGCTAGAATTCATGTGAGTAATGACATCTTTTGAGAGAACATCATACTACACATTGCTACTGTAATTCAATCCAACTTCACAGAAGTGTGTATACATTTTTTTGATGGATTCTGTATTTTAAAAGTGCTTTTTCTGCTTAGGTTGAAGACATAAATAACATTATTAAAAAAAAAAAAAGTTCTAAACTGTCTAAATATGTTACAAATGATGACTTTATTAAGTTTGGCAACTAAATGAACCTAGGTCTTTTAAAACTGTGTTTATTCTAACTGATCCTATTTCATATATTAAGTAAAAAAAAAAAAAAAAAAAACATGGTTTCATTTTTCTGTAAACTAAGAAATTCCTGAAAGATAATTTTTCAGTGAGCAGCCATTTTAGTTATTGTGATCCTGATTGATAACCTAGCTTAGATTCTTGGTGCATTATATTATCATTGATCCAGTATCATATGCATGTATGGATCATCATCATCCTATCCAGTAGTAGGCCTAGTGGTCTTCCTGCAATTTCCTTCCTCTAGGGATATACCAAAGAACCTGTCAAGTTCTGCTGGTCTCCGTTCTATTTACATGTTGTAACCATTTTGTTTATATTGCTGGATATGCTGTATTATAAGTATTGTTTTTGGTTTATTTGTTATGTTTTTCATCAGGTCTAGTAATGTGTATCCTGCAGTATTTCTCATAAATTTCATTTCAGTTGATGTAAGCTGTTGTTAATCAGTTTGTTTTCTGATGGTCCAAGCTTCTCTTGCGTGCTTTAATTCTGATATGCCTCTTACTTTTGTTGGATTAAAAATTATTAATTATTCTAAGTATTTGGCTGTACATTTGAATTTTATTATTAACATCAATTTCTTTTTTGGAAGTCAGGTAGTTAAAACCAAGATAGTTAAAGCAGTTTATTTGCTCAAGTTATATTTTCAACACATGTTTTACTTTGAATTGGTTCCTTTCCTTAAAAGGCTGTCATTTTGATTTTTACAATTGATATTTCCAGATTAAATTTTACATCATAGCTTTAAATAATGCACAGAATATCACATTTCATCTTCATTATTTCTAGGAGTATCTGATCATCTTCATATAACAGTGTGTCAAATGGTTATCACTTCATAATGGGATATTTCCATGAACAGCCAGTCTCCAGTGTCTGACAGTGGTGTTACTATATATATATATATATATATATTAAACGGTAATGTTCATAAAGGGCATATCAGTTACCAATTTGCTCTGAGGTTATACCTATAAAAATTTTAGATTGCTACTGTTATTTGGTTTTTGGAGTTTCATTGTCATTGAGTGGTTTAAAAGTTAATTTCTGTTTACACAGTCAAAGGCTTTCTTGTCATCTATAAATGCTGTATGTTGTGTTTGTTTATTAAACTGTGCTTTTTAGTTAGTTACTTTTCTTTGAACTTACTATCAGTGTAGGATAACACTCATGACTCTCTAGTTTTGTTTTGTTTTTTGCATATATTTTGTAACCCACTATTGAGAAGTCTTATTCCACAATATTTTACAATTGCCAGTTTTTATAAACTGGAAGAACTGTCCCTCTTCCGAGATTCTAGTGCTTCTTCCCCATCCCATATTCTATTCAGGAAATCCATATCTTGATTTAAGAATTTCATCAGCACATTTGAACTGTTTCATATATCTTCTGCATATCTTTAATTCTTTGTTGAAAAAGCCACTTTATACTGGGGTCTTCCCCTTCTTTAGTTTTTGCTTTCATTCTTCTCAGCCATTGTATAGGAAATTGAATTTGCAAGATTAATAGGAAGTGGTCATTTTCCGATTCAGAGCTTCTAAAAACCCTTGTTCAAAATCAAGTTTTACGAATAATTTGTTATCGATCCGTGTCCTCTTGCCATCCAAGTATATTTATTTACGAAAAGTGCTGACAGTTTTCCTAGTAAATAGGTAGGTGAAATGCATATTGTTATCATTAGCTGTCATACTATGGCTTGTTTTCACACAAGATAAAAACACGCCACAGTAGCTATTTTCAAAGCTCTTCATTTTCACCCAGACCTAGCTTGAGAATCTCAGATAATGGCTCAAATTTCATAATTTGTGCCATTATGCTGTCTATTCTAGAAAAAAATTAGTGAAAAATTCTGACTGCAGCTCTTGAAATCCTTGTTGTAGATGGTAAATGATCTATACTATACAATTGACACCAACATCTTGCTCATGTTAGGCTTGAAAGATCAATCCTAGCTTCCTTTTCGTTATCTTTACACTTCTCTTTCATTCTTTCGTGTAATGTGCGTTATTCATTAGACATAAGGAGTATGTATCTTCAGTAGAAATTTAATTTGAATACGAGTGCATAGTATTCCAGTGAATTTTGAAGTCTTAATGCCCCGGCAAAACTTATAATCAATTTTTTCCTGCATAAGCAGGAAAGGAATTGTTTGTTCTATTAGTAACAGAATGGCAATACTTTCCCATAAATCCCTCAGTAAAATCCCTGGCAGAATAGATAGCTAGAATGTGTGTGTGTGTGTGGGGGGGAGTTATAGGGCAATGCAGTGTCACTTCATTCTGTTCCGTCCTTTCTTTGCTATGTTTGAGAACTATCAGTAGTGATGAAAGTATTCATAAGAAACTTAAATTACTTTTTAAAAGGCTTTAGCAAAAATGAACACTGTTAACTTAAAACATGCTTACCATAGTTGATGGAAATAGTAATTTCACTATCTAGACCGTGGGTCTTCAACGCATGACCCACGGGCCACCTGTAGCCCGCAGAGCTCTTTGCCGTGGTCCACTGTCCATTTTGAAAAAATAACTACTTAACATTAAAACGCGATTAAATAAAAAATAATTTCAATGAAGCCTGCAGGCCACTAAGCTGTACTGCGGTATTTAGATTTGTAAGATGCTTTCCAGATTCACAAGGAATGATGTGCATTTGATGCTTTACATAAAATCCTATAAAAATAAATATTAAATAGACATGCTTCTTCAGCCATCTACCAGCGCCAAGTTATACTTAAGTACTAGTACTAACGTCGCAGGTAGATGGCTGAAGCAGTAGTTCATTTGAGTGCGCTGTCTAGTGCCTTCCAGATATATCTTAAAGGTTCTCGATGCGTCGTTATTTTCATATAAATACGAGATCTCATAAAAGTGTCTCATCGCTGCTAGGGATATTCTGTGCCCAAATAATAAGGAAGTATTTAAAAAACTAAGTTTGTCTGGGGTAACTGTAGCACGACGTGTCGAAGAACTTGCCAATGACATTGAAGGAACTTTAAAAAAACAGTCCGAATTTACGTCATATTCATTTGCTTTAGATGTGAGAGTATAGATGTGAGGGATATAGCACAACTGGCTATCTTTGTCCGTGGCATTGATCAACAATTCAATGTGACAGAAGAACTAGCGCTCGTACATATGAAGGGAATGACGAAAGGCACTGATGTTCTTGAAGCTGCCAGGAAAACGTTCCAGTGTTTTGACTTCAGCTTAACCAACCTCAAGGGTGTGATAACTGATGGTACCCCTGTTATGATGTGAAAGAACAAAGAGTTTGTTGCTATGCTATGGAAAGAACGGAACTAGAAGGAAAAGATTTTGTCCATTATGACCGTTTAATCCACCAGGAAAATTTGGTGCGAAAACCATTGGATTTGAGAATGTCATGAAAGTTATTGTGACTGTCATCAACATTATTAGGGCAAGAGGATTGAATGATCATCAATTCCAAGAGTTTTTGACCCATGAGTGCGAAGTGGATCACGGCAATGTGGTTTATTATGGTGATGTGCATTGGTTGGTTGAGCAGAGGGAAGGTTCTTAAGTCTTTGACTTAAGGAGCAAAATACAGCAGTTCATGCAAACCAAGGGGAATCCGATTGCGGAATGTAATGATCCAAAGTGGATGACAAACTTTTCCTTTGTGACCGACATCTCGTTGCATATGAATGACCCAAATACGCGGCTACAATCTAAAGATCAACTGGTGCACACTCTGTTTGATCACATCAAAGCTTTTGTGGCCAAGCTCAAACTTTGGGAGGCATAACTCACAAAGAAAGACTTAACTCATTTTCAGCTTCTCGCTGAGTCCAACTGTTCATTTCCTGATGAATACACTACAAAATTAGCCATGTTGTGAAGTGAGTCCAAAGAGAAATTTAGTGATTTTCGTAACCAACAATCTTCTTTAGATTTCTTTTCAGTGCCATTCAGTGTCAATGCTGTCGAAATGCCAGTCTCAGTACAAATGGAGCTGCTTGAACTCCAACACAACTCTTTTTTGAGAGAAAAATTATTCAATGTGCCCTTGCTTACATTTTACAAAGACTACATTTCTGAGGACGCATTCCCTAATCTTTGCCGGCATGCTTTGAAGATGTTCGCTTTGTTAGGAAGCACATACTTATGTGAGCAGTTCTTCTCCAGAATGAAGCATGTGAAGTCCAAGACAAGAACTCAGATTATGGACCAACATCTTGAGAATACTCTGCGCATAGCAATTTCCAACATTGATACCAACATTGATAAGCTGGTCAAGGAAAAACATTGCCAAGTTAGTTGCCCATTCACATTGTAAAAAATGAATGTTTTCTTCATTAAATTATCTTTTTTTCAATTATTGATTGTATTTACTTATCATGAACCCGACTCCTACCTACGCTCTTAAAGCTGAGTTTGTTTATTTTTATATGATTTTATGTAAAGCATCAAGCATTAAAATTAGTTTTAATCCTTTCCCAGTGCTTTAAATATTCCATTAAACCTCCAACATGATATCAGCTATCAGTCACCATTTATTGTAATTTCCTAAATTACATACTTTTTTTTTTTTGTAATGCTTGGACATTTTATTCTTCATTCTATGTCAGTGAATGCTAAATCTGGCATCTCTTACTTTACAGTCTTCAGTGACTCACAGTAGCCTGTTCTGTCAAATTAATTTACTTTCTTGACTGCTTCTCTGTTACATTGAATAGTTCAGTTTTCTATCTTTGAATTTGAGAATTTTTCTCTATACTTCTGTAATAGTGAGGTAACTTTCATTACTCACTGTCATAATTCCAGCTGGCATTTCTGGTTTTACAGCACCTCTGGAGTGCAACCTCAACATTTGCCCTTAGATGATTTGAACCTGGGTTCAAATCTTGTCTAGGATATTATAAATATTCAAGGATAGAAAATTGAGTGACTTTGCAGAGAAGCAGTCAAGACAAGAAATGAATTTGACAGAACAGTTATTTCAGCCATTATATAATTCCAACTAATGCTTTCTGGTTTAACCCCAAGAAGGTAGGACTGATGCCAAAATATTTGCAGTGATTTAACTGATATTTTTCACTAACTCCCTGTATACTAGACAATCTTTACTACTCTCCAAATACAATAGAGTTTTTGCCTCACCAGCATGCTGTAGTTCTATGCTGAATAACTCAAGCCAAACTTAAACAGATTCTCTTTTCTGTGGTGCACCTTCCCATTGTCCTGATCTAAGCACTAGCATTAATGTTTGTAAAATACTATGCCTATATATGTATACAAATTGTATCATTCCACGTAAAGTATAATAATAATGATGATTCATTGCATAAAGGTCTAATTACTTTGTTTCAAAAGAAAATTTTCATCATATAAATGGAAAATTTAAAAAAAAAAATTTTTTTTCTTGTTTATTTCTTTTAATTGCTATGTAATATGAAGCTCTATATTTATCTCACAAGAAATGTTTCACTTACAGCACATGATGAAGTATAAATATTTACCGTGGACAACTGGGAAAACTATTTATAGAGGAAAGGAAGATACGGGGAAAGTGATTCAAACCACGTGAGGTTCTTTGTTTCTTGTATATAATTAATAAAATGAACTTGTCTATGCTAGCATGTATTTAAAAAACAAAACTTGTTGCATGATTATTCCACTTATGGACATATTAAAATAACGTTGTCAGTGAATGTAAATATTTTTAAAATTTGGTTGTGATATTGATGTCAAGCACTTATGTGTATATATGTTACTATTTTTGTAATTGACTTTATTAATAATTAACAGATATTCAGTCAAATGAATTTAGCTTTCATTCATAAATAGTTTGTCCTAAAAGTGTCCAGATACAAAGATTTATTGTACTTGTATCATTTCACTTGTGCATGCAATTATATGGTTTCTTTTGTTTGCATATTCTTGGAGAGCCTTCATTTAATAAGATATGTATTATATACATGGTTAGTATAATAGATTTTTACACTTTAAAAGATTTATAACAAGAAATAGAAAAATGTAGAGAAGCCAAACTTAAGCCATTAAGAAGAATATCTCTCAAAGTTTTATTTACAGGTGTTGGCTATGTTACAAATGTAATAAAGGTTTTCACCTTCTCACATAACATTTGTATGTCAAATGAATTGATAGCTGGGTCATTTATTTTATTTTTTTTCTGTTGAACACTGACCTGCATTGATACAATAAGCAGAACAATTTAAAAAAAACATTAATAGGATAAGATCAAATATTGAAGCCATTATTGCATTGGGTCATATACCAATCTGCTGAAAAAATATTGTGAAGCTCCTCTGCAAGTTGCAGCACTAATGATATCGAACACGTCCAAATGATCTTATTTTTTCGGAGGAGAAGGATGGACCATATCCCTTACTTAGAGATGTACATAAACACATTAAACTGAACTGTTCCTGGTTTATTGTTTGCATAGCCTCACATGATACTAATAATGTACAAATTTAAAAAGGGGCTTTATCACACACACACACAAAATAATAAAAAATCATTACAAAATTTTCATCTTCATTGGTAACCCAGAGCAAAAGTTAAATTTAGTCACATTGTCATTAATTTTGATTTATTGCAGTAGCTTGTAATGATTTCTAAGTACACTGTACTGTAATCACAGTATTTTCAATTATTTGTTTACATTATTGAATTTTTTCCCTATTTTTTTGAGAAATGCTTGATGAATCTCTTGCTGAAGGTCATCCAGTCTTCGATATTTATGTAACCTTTCTTTGTAAACTGCATACTATGGAAGATATATGTGTGGTGGTGGTGATTCCATGTTTAAAATCTCAAACTCTCTCTTAATAAGAATTGCATCTGGATTCAGGAAATCCAAATCACAACATGCTCCCCCTATGATGAACTGTGATTGTGTACCTTATTACCAAGTGACTGGAGATATATTAAAAACTTTGAAAGTTGTTGTTCTTAATGGTGTTTGCAGAAGTAAGTCACTGTATTTTTGTAATAAATTATAAAAATCATGCAAATACATGCATATGGAGTGTGCACTTATGTGCACAGTGTTTTAGGAGAATCTTTTCTATATTAAACCTTTCTTTCTATTAAGATTATAGACATAAAGAACATAAGAATAAGATTAACAATGCTGTAATATATATATATATATATATATATATATATATACACATACATACATGTTCTGTAGTTTGTAATTATTGATTATATATATCAGGCAGACAGATGAGTGTTATATCCTTCATATAATCTCTTGAAAGTGAGTAGTAAAACTCAAAAGATTTTTATTAGATAAATAAGTTGTGCATTGTACATTTTATTAATTAAAATTACCTTTTTTCAAAAATGTTCTATAAAGAAGAATTGCACATAACATAATATTTTAGATTATCCCCACTGTTTAACCACACAAATGTTTATCATTTTGATGTATATAGTAAATTATGAGGAAGTTTTAATTCAAAGCATAACTTGATAATTGCAATTCACAGATCACATCTGTCATTCTTAAAAGATTGCACCTTGTATTATGTTATGTTTGATAGGTCTTATAAGTTGAGTAAGTTTTAGATTTGGCAGTTGAGAGTTCACTGCCAAAACTAAATGCTTAAAAGTTTGATCTAAGCCTTTGAATCAATTTGGCAAAATCTGATTTAGATTATAACATTTTTCAGTTTGCTTTATTAGTGTGTGTATGCTTTAATGTAAGATTGCAGTTTTAAAAATTTTTATTTAATTTTTATAGAAACTCTTATTTCAAAGAAGTTGCTAAGCTTAAAAATAAAACATTTTGCATTAACAGAGTTTTTCATAGTTCATACTGGATTTATTCTTTTAGTATTATGCTTTTATTGCCTGATCTAAGTTATTAGGGTGTGTATTCCAGGAAAGATATAGTACGCCCACACATTCGAGAGCTTCGCTTGGAGACTTGGCAATAATAGTCGATTCATGCTGAAGGGGAGAAAGAAATGAAGGACGTACGAATTGGTCGCCAATACTCGAAATCATGTGCTTTTTGGGTAAAATTTTCCAACTGTTATACAAGCAACATAGTTAACACTTTAAAAACTACAATGATCATAAAAGAGAAGTTAATTTTCCGACATGTAATAATGAACAACTCATCTCACAATACGGATTGATTACTCTATTATCGGAATGGATTCTCCTTCTGTTGACATGCACAGAAGTGTCGAAGGGTCTCGAATCTGTGGGCGTACTATAATGGAAATTGTTCTAAAACTTTGAAAGGGACAGATGCAAAACTCTTTCTTTCTGCTCAAATGGATGCAAGCCTTTTCTCACTAAGGATATTGGGTGCAACTTCTGCCTTTCCATGCTTCCACTTCTTGCATATCCAGATGGTACCATGGTAACATCACCTAAAGATAAGGATGGCCTCTTGTATAGATTTGTATAGACAACCAAGGAAAATCATCTCCCATTATACCACAACTCACCACATGTCCCATCTGATCTTTTGCTGGAAAGACTTCAAGACTCAAGTTTGATAATCCTGTAATTCATATAGGCCAGTACCCTGGCCAGGTAGTATCCCTCCAATTGTGCTATAATTTGTGTTCTATAATACCAATCCTGTGTTATCTATATAAGCTATATAAAGAGAGGGAGAGATAAAAGTTAGCCACCAAATTTATTATCCCATTGCCTTTATTCTTCTGAAAATAATGTGAAAAGTCATTCACAACCAACTTCACTTCTTGTAGGCCTACCAATATGGATTCACCACTTTTGTTTCATGACACATCTTCTCGACAACCTTATATTTCTAAGGCAACAAATCCTTCTGCAAGCAACTATACTATGGACTCTCTCCTGCACCTTTTGATTGGATTACCAGTTTCCTCTCTGATCATTCATTGCATGTCATGGTTTGGTTACCTCTTATCAGATTTTTATGTCAGTATTGTGGTATCTCAGGGATCTGTACTTTGACCAATACTTTTCTTCCTATTAATGACTTTCTTTCACTGATTTCAAATCCTACCTATAGTTTTGCTGTTGACATTCCATTCTTCTTTATTTGACGAGCCTTGTAGTGCCCAAATGATTCTTCAAGCTTTAGGATCTTCCATAACCAATTTCTTAAATCCTGATCTCCTCACCATTCTATAATGGAGTGGGGATAATCTAGTGAATCTAAATGTTGCCAGAACATAACCCTGTCTTATTTCTCTGAAGAAAGATCTTACTTCATTCACCTTACTTTTGATATTTTGATCTCCAATCAAGGTAAGTTTTATCTTCTTTGGCCAACTTTCAGATCCGGCCTTTCTTTGCACAAATAGATCACAATCATAATCTCCTCAGCTCGCAAAAAACTAGGTGTCCCCTGTTCTACTTCTTGCCTAAACAACTCCTTGCACTTTATAAATCTAACATTCACCCAACCTTAGAAACCAGAAACTTTCCTAAGAATGCTTAATGTTTTTCAAAAGAGAATATCCCATTTAATGTATGATTCTTCTATCACAGCGATTTTCAACCGGTGTGCCTCGAGATTTATGAAAACAAATTAATTGAAAGAAATAATGTTGTAATTTGTGCATTTATTTATTAGTGTCTCGTCTTCCATCCTCTTGTGTGTGTAAATCAATCAAAATGACACCTATTTTTTTGCCAGATCATCAAAAAAATTAAAAGAATATATTTTTAGTGTGCTGCAGAATTTTAATAATTAGTCTAGGTGTGCTGTGTTATGAAAAAGGTTGAAAATCGCTGCTCTATCATAAACTTTTTCATATGCACTCTCTTTCTGCATTGTCTTTTCATAGACATTGCTACAATGAAATCTCCACTGTTCTTTCTCTACATTCCGTTAGACATTTGGTACAATCTTCACACTCTTTTCTCCAAAAACTACAACCTCCAACTCCATTATCATCACTTTGATAAACCTCCAAGAAACACATTAAACAGATTCCTTCTTTTTTCTCTGATCAGTTTTCCCATGCATGTCATTCTTGTGTAAGGGGTCAATATATATATATATATAAAACATTGCAGAATCTTACTAAATTGAGTTTATTGCCTTATGTATGTTATCAGGGTGGCTGTGTAAACAATTTTGAAAAATTTAACTCATATAATTGCTGTAATAATTTTTATGTTGAACTATATTCATTCTATGAAAAGATTCATAAAACAACTTCAACTGCTGACCTAATAAGATATTTTGATGCAGAAAACTTATTTCCTTAATTAAAGTTTAGATCACTTTTAACAGTGATATGTTACCAGATACTAAAATTCAAGTAACAAAGAAAATATTACTTATAAAAAAAAAGATTATTTTGTTTTTCTTGTTGAAAGGCTTATACGCTGGTTAAACATGATAACTAATAATTAAGGAATTGACAGCGTACACTAGAAATATAAATTAAAATAACTTTAATAAATGCTTTCCGATATTTCGGCAACGTCACGTTGCCATCTTCTTGGGAACTTAAAATAAAGAACAGGTTCATGCAAGTACTACATAACAGCAAATACCTTATTTACTACAAAACAGCAAATTTGCTGTTATGTAGTACTTGTGTGCACCTGTTCTTTATTTTAAGTTCCCAAGAAGATGGCAATGTGACGTTGCCAAAATATTGGAAAGTATTTATTAAAGTTATTTTAATTTATATTTCTAGTGTATGTTGTCGATTCCTTAATTATTAGATTATTTTGTTGATCAGTGGTTGACTTTTTTTTAAAAAAATAATAAATATGGAAATATTGTAGACAATAAGAAAAAGTGCATTTTATAATAGCATTCTTGTATTGTAGAGTGATACCATCATTATCATAGCAACTGAAACTATTTTTTTTTGACTTATACATTGTATGCATAATTTTGTTTTGTGTTAATTAATAATAAAATTAAAATGACTCAATTTCATTTATTCAAAATAATTCAAAATTATTATTATAATAATTTTGAATTATTTATAATTTTTGAATTATGAAGGAGCCTGTGTAGCTCAGCGGATGTGGCGTTTGCACACCGCCGCGCTTGGCCGCATGAAGGAAGACTTGGTTTCGAGTCTAGTCGGCGACTAGAGGAAATTTTTCTAAGCCTTTTTTCGACCGGTTCCCGAGTTAGTCGATCTCTGGCACGGGCAAGCAGGTTTTTCCTCCCGGAAACTCAGGTTTTTCGTCCTGTAAACTCAAGAAAATCGACCGTAGAACCCACATTATTTCATACATTAAATATATTGTGTTAGGGTCAGGGACCACGAGATGGCGGCACATTTGAGCCGTCTCTCTTCACTGCATACCGCTTAATTAGTGATAGCCTTGGGCCATCTGTCTCTGATTGGGTACCAGTGGAGATTGAACTGCCCACTCAGTCTCCAAAAGTTAGATAGGGCTAAATGGCCTCGCCTACTCCCGTATACGGGAATAAAAAGGCGTTAGCTGATTTTTTTTTTTTTTTTAATTATTTTGCTTAACAAATAGGTCTGATTATAGCAAAAAAGGAAGAAAATCCTACATCAACCAAACTTGTATCTATTACTAAAAATTATTGTTATTGTTAGAATGCCAACCAATTAATAAGAGAAAACCACCTAAATAAGCTAGAGATCACCAGCACTGAAATTGAATGTTAGATTATCATTATTATTGTTAGAATGCCAAGCAATTAATAAGAGAAAACCACCTAAATAAGCTAGAGATCACCAGCACTGAAATTGAATGTTAGATTATCATGAGCCATCCAGGTCATTACAGAATTTACTATACACCTGTTAAAAATATCTTGAATTTCACTGGTGTCATAATTTTCAAACATTACATTACAACAAAGGAATCAGTAAAGGCAATACTTGTGAATATCATGGACTCCATAACTACAGAATAGAAGCAAAAATAATTAATTTTTGATACAGATCCAGCATTTAGCTAATACATTACAGATGACTGATTATATGAATAGTGAAGCTATATATCTACTCTACTATAAAATGATAAGCTGAAATTGGAAACGGATGTAGGCTGTAACGTTTTTGTCAAGTTATTTGAAACATTTTGAAACTCAGGGCTACCCTAAGTATCGAGTCATCGAAATTCAAGGAGAACTGGCTTGCCAGTCCGGAACACAGGGGTTGGCTGGAGCCCCCCCCCCCCTTTGAAGACTTAACACTCAGGGTAGCCCCTGAGTGTTAAGTAGCCAACCCCCGTGTTCCGGACTGGCAAGCCAGTTCTCCTTGAATTCCAATGACTCGATACATAGGGTAGGCCGTAGGCATCAGGGGGGCAGAGCCCCCTAGTATATATATATATATATAACTGGAGTCTTCCTACCAGGTTCACTCATTTTAATCTAAATTTAAATAATGGAAGAAAGTTTCACTTTATTCATCTTTTACATACCACAAGGAGTAAAAAACAAAGCTTTGTATATTATGCAAATAGTAATCTTCTGAGGAAGGCCAATATGTACCAAACATGTCAGGGGAGTTGCAGAATTCGATATTTAAAACCTAAACTATGTTGTCTTGTGTTTCCTTATTAACCTTTGGACAAAAGATGAAACATATCATATTTATTATCCTAAATTAAGTACTGATACCACTACTTATGCAACTATATGGTTTTGCTAGTCAGTTTGAATGTCTGATGAATTCTTGAAAATTGTTTTTGAACTGGGTTCTTGGTTTATGCCTATCTACCTCCTGAGAAGAGATTAGCATGAATTCTCTTGTTAGTGGTGGGAGGGTGTGTTTTTTTAAACTTAAAGTCCTGTTAGGTGTATTTTCTGTTATTAAAATTGGAGGATAATAAATTTCCATTATTGCTTTATACCAGGTAAGTAAGCAAGCAGCATTACTCATTAAAACTGTGAAGCTATTCAAAGAACTTTATGTACAAACATCTTGCACTCCTTCACTTTGTTCATAGTGTATATTATGTTTTAATAGTATTTTTGACCATGAATTTCCTGGTTTGACAGCTGTTTCAGTTTATTGATTCATCAGAAATCAGATATCCAGAACACCAGTAGGTCATATTTAAAAGTCACGTATTTTGCATATGTTAATTCCTAATCAGTGCATGTTAGGTGTGTGTGTATATATAGAGGTGTATTTTCTGTTATTAAAAGAAGAGGAGACCTCCACATAGCCTTTAAAGGAATGCGGAGAACCGACCAGGGCTTCTGACCTAATGTCCAATCCTCACCATCTGGTGGTGCACCCTGTTGGGTATCTACCTGGATACTGAACTAACGAGGATGGGCTGGTAATTTGGGATTTAGCCGACCAAATTATATTCCTATTGGTTAAACCAAAATACAAAATGATGGTACAACATGACAAAATTTCATGCTGGCTGGGGCATCGCCCAGTTAAACAAGGCCCTTGTTGTTTTCACCAGGGCGAACAGCAAAAAGTCAATTACTGGAACAAACCTGAAAACACGCCCCAACTCAACATCACCAGAGTTAAAGATCGGTACTATCAACATAAGAAGCCTGAATGGTAAAGAAATGGAACTAGCAGAAGAATTAGTACCAGATCGACATAATAGGGGTGACTGAAACAAAAAAGACAAAAACTGGTGAGATCTTTCTGAGCAATAAATACAAATTTTATATTCAGGCAGTGAAAATCAAAGAAAAGAAGGAGTAGCCATAGTATTCAACAGAAAATATGAGGCTCGTCTTCTTGAATGGCAGGCAGTGTCAGAGTGATTTGGGCAAATATCAGAATGGGGAACTGGACAATGAGACTTATTTGTGGTTATGGTCTCACAGAAGGTTCTACTAAGGTAGGTAGAAGTGGAGGAATTTTTTGATGCTCTAGAGAAAGCTACTGACACTATGAAAAAGGAAAAGTTGGTCCTTGTTGGGTATCTAAATAACAGAGTAGGAAGTGATTGTCAGATATACAAAAATCTTTTGGGAAAATTTGGAGAAAAGAGCAAAGCTAATAATAATAGCAAATACCTGTTGGATTTCTGCTCAGGACATGGACTGGTTATTACTAACACCATGTTCCAACATAAAAATGTGCACAAATTCACATGGAGAGAACAAGCAAGGAATAAAAAAAAGTCTCATTGACTATGTTATTGTTGATAGTGATGTTTTCTCCCTGGTGAAGGCACCAGAGTGTACAGAGGATTTGAAATTGGAAGTGATCGCTATTTAGTCTTGAGCAGGATAAAATTGAATTTAATATTGAAAAGAATGACATGTAAGAAAGTTTTAAAGTGAATAAAAGTTGAGCAGCTTTCTGATATGAACTGTAGACTAAAATACGCAAAGATTATTGAAATAATAATGAAAGAGTTTGAGAACAGGAACCAAACCTTGGAGATTCAGTGGCAAGTCTTGAAGAAAACCCTGATTGATTCAGCTAGAGAGACATGTGGTGAAGATGTCTGCAAGGATAGAAAAATCAGAACTCCCTGGTGGACACAGGAAGTTAAAGAGGCAGTGAAGGAAAAGAGGAAAGCATATCAAAAGTTCCTGTCAAAAAAGTCAGCTTGTGCTCTTAGAGAATACAGAGACAAATGCAAGAATGCTAAACACTGTGTAAAACTAGCTAAACAAAAGTCATGGGAAGACTTTGGCAAGAATATAGAAGATAAATATCAAGAAGGTGGCAAAATATTTTGGAGGTTGCTGAAGAAGCTTAGAAATGGAGGAAAGAGTGCTGTAAAAGGAGTTAGAGATGATAAAGGTGACATTAAAACGGGAGAAAAAGATATCCTTGAAGTATGGAGTAATTATTTTGAAAAACTGCTAAATGAAACAAGCAGTGATGACAGCACAGTGGTAAAAAACACTGACCAGGCATGCAGTCAGGAATACATATCCATACTTGAAGTAGAAAAAGCCATCAAAGGCTTGAAATGTGGAAAGGCAGCAGGAGTAGATGATATTCAACCAGAAATGCTGAAGTATGGTATAAAAGTCTTACAGTGGCTGCACTATATGGTTCAGAATGCCTGGACAGAGGGGCGAATTCCAGACGATTGGAGCAGAGCTCTCATAGTGCCCATATATAAAAAGGGAAATAAAACTGAATGTGAGAATTACAGAGGTATATACCTACTGAGTGTTCCTGGTAAGATATATGTAAGTATACTTGAGAAACGATTGAGAAGAATTCTGGAAGAAATGCTTGGTGAGGAACAAGCTGGATTCAGGCCAAATTGAGGCTGTCAGGATCAGATCTTCACTTTACGACAAATAGTGGAGAAATCATGGGAATATAACAAAGATCTGTATTTAAGTTTTGTCGATTTGAAAATGTCATATGACAAGGTGCCAAGAGAGAAACTATTCAATACACTACAGTTATATGGTATCAATGGGGCATTATATCAAGCAATACTTAGTCTTTATTTGAGTTGTAAGTCAGCAGTTAGAATTGAAGGAAGTACAGAAAGATGGTTTAATGTTAAATCTGGTGTGAGACAGGGATGTACATTATCTCCTCTGTTATTCATTATTTATATGGATCACATTATGAAGGAAAGTGGTAATAAACATGATATTAAAATTGGAGATGTTAATGTCAGCTCTTTGCTCTATGCAGACAATGTTATACTTTTAAATAAATCCGCTACAAGTCTGCAAGATTCTCTGACTAAATTGAATGATTGTTGTAATAGATATGGTATGAAGGTCAGCAATAAAAAGACAAAGACAATGAAAATAGGTAGAATCATTGAAAATGTCAACTGTGTTGTGAATGGAGAACCTGTGGAACAAGTAAAACATTTCAGCTACTTAGGCACGATTTTTAGTGAAGATGGTAAATTAAATATAGAAATAGACAGCAGAATCAACAAAGCTGGTATGGTGGGAAGTCAATTGAATAAATTTGTATGGAATAAGAGAGAAATTAGTCGGAACACTAAATTAGCTGTATACAAGACAGTGTTTGAACTAGTTTTAACTTATGTATCTGAGAGCTGGGTCAGAAGTAAAACATTTGACCAAAGACTAAAGACCACAGATATGAGAGTCCTGAGAAAGATTAGAGGCATGAACAGATGGCATCAATGACAATATCATATTAAAAACGAGGATATTAGGAAAGAACTTGACATTGTCGGTATCCAGGAGTGCGTCAGCAGAGCTAATCTCAGGTGGTAAAACAGAATGGGTGAAGAAAGAGTAGCAAAACAAGTGTTCTCTGCCAGGTTGGCAGCAAAACGACCCAGAGGAAGACCAAGATATAGGTGGATTGATACGGTACAAAGTGCCTTAGACGATAGAAATATAAGATCTGATAATGTTGGAGTCTTGACAAGTAACAGACTGATTTCGAGATAAATTGTAGATAGGAAGTTAGTAATGATGTAATTTTTTTTCATGTAGTAATATCATATCCTGTACACCTCTTGGGGGTACATGGCAGGAATTTGATGATGAAGAACAGGTAAGCAAACAGAATTACTCATTGAAACTTTATGAAACTTTGAAGCCATTCAAAGAACGTATGTACAATAAATTAAGGATGCCAAGAAATTTCTTGATTTAATCCTTTATCCAAGTGTAAGCAAACAAAGTTTGTGCCTGAAATATTTTCATTGCCTTAATATCCCATGATGCAAAGCACATATCCTTACTGACATGTATAATGCTATGTATTATGGGAAAAGCCACTACAAAGACTGGGTACTGGCACTTCCCATAATTCCCATGGTTATACTATAAATTAAAGATGCCAAGAAATTATATTCTTGGTTTAATGCTTTATCCATGTGTAAGCAAACAAGGTTTGCAACTGTAGTATTTTCAGGACAAGGCAACCAAGTGGAAAACTTCCAACAGCTATCTCTAATCCAGAGTAATTTAATAATAAGTTGACACCTTTTGGCTACTCGTATATGGAATTGTGACTTCTGCGTTACTTCAATCTTGGTATCATCTCTGGGTCTGGCTCCCACTGAAAAGACCTTAGTAAAGGTTGAAACCGGCCTGGGTAATGTTGCCCTTTCCATAATGCATAGTAAGGATATGTGCTTTGCATTATGGGATACTAAGGCAAGTGATGTGAAGCCATGAGCCTCTATAAACGAGTTGCCCTGTCCTGAAAATACTTCAGGCGCAAACTTTGTTTGCTTATGCTTGGATGAAGGATTAAACCCAGAATATAATTTCTTGGCATCTTTAATTTATAGTATAACCAAGTGGAAAAACTTCCAACAACTTATGTACAAACATCTTGCACTCCTTCCTTTCTCTCTCCGTAGTGTATATTATGTTTTAATAGTATTTCTGACCATGGTCTGTCAGCTGTTTATTGATTCATCAGAAATCAGACATATCTATGTATTTTGCATATGTTAATTCCTGATCAGTGCATGCAAACCTTAAAGAAAAGAGAAACTAATTAATAAAATTAGCATTGCTTGCTTATTGGAAACAGGTTTATACTTCAGAACAAAGTAGCAGTTTAATTTTCTCCATTTCTTCCAGCATAATATGAGGAACATATGTTTTCATATTATGCTGGATGACAAATATAAATATATTTATATTTGCCATCTGGAACTAACATTTATTCTTTTTGAGAACTGACCATTTTAAGGTTACGGCATTAAAATATTCTGAAGATCATCAGCCTTCTTTTTTTTTTCTTCTTCTTTTTTTCCCTTCTTTTAAGCCCTTTTTTTTTATAACCGTTTTTGGTTATAGTCCTCCATCTTTCTCTGAAATTCTGAATATTCTGAAGACTAGCCACTAGATAATATCTCCATCTTCAGTTTATGAAACCATCACCATTATCACCAAATTCCTGACATGCAAACTACGGTGATTTTTCAACTGTTTCTGCAAAATTCTAGGTTTCTAAAAAATCTTTGGTATTCCCCTGAGCATATCAGGAGAATACCATTTAGATGTGGTTTATGAGCAGACCGTACAGGAAATATACTAACTTTTATTCAGTTGACTTATTTGTAGAACAGTTTCTAATAATTTCGGTGGGATTCAACGAAATTAGATATTTTTATGTAGGATTCCACACACAAAGTTTATTGCTGTACAGGATGCTATGATAGTGCCACATGATAAATGGTGTAAATGGATTGATGTTCCTTAGACTTTTTCCTTTCCATCCTGATTAAGTGACCATACTATCTTAGATTAGCACTTATCACACATTTCCGACAATTTCTAACAATGTCAATCCTTCCCATCTTAATTTTTCATATGATTCTGCAATTGATGCCATCTATTCACTCCTGTAATTTTTCTCAGAGTTCTCATATCTATAATCTCCAATCTTTGTTTTATTTCTAATCCATCTTTCAGATCCATAAGATAAATGTTGACTTGAATGCTGTCTTGTATATAGCTAGTTTAGCATTTTGACTAAATTCTCTCTTTTCCTTATCAGTTTATTCAGTTGACTTTTTTTTTTTTTTGTTACCATACTAGCTTTCCTAATTCTGTTGTCTGTTTCCATATTTAAATGGATAGAAAGGCTTTTGCGTTGGATGTTTTGTTTATTTTAATGGTTTTAATTCACAACACAAGAATAATAAGAAAATCATATTTAACTTATTTGCTGATATTTTGGTGGTGTTATACCCAGCATCTTCAGAGCACGAAGAACAGTTTGTCACAGTATGCAAACAGCAACAGTTGGTTAACAGTGAAACAAGTTTAAAAATTATCCCAGACAAAACAAGGGACCAAACTCCTACAATAAACATCACATTTGTCATCCTAAACAAAGGATAAATAAGGAGAGAGTTATTTTAAGACAGTCGTTTTAAGATCAACTTAATATTAAGTATTAAGTTGATCTTAAAATGACTGTCTCCCAAATTTTGATAAATTGATACAGCCATACTTGTTGAGGCTTGGGGAATGTTTTAAAGCCACTACTGATTCTAAATTACAACTTCTGTATAACACTTGCTTTTTTTTTTTTTCCTTGATCCTGTGTAAAGGGTATCCAGGGCATGGTTTGTTAGTACTGACCTGCCATAACAATGGTGCCAGATGTATTTATGTTCTCTAAGATGGATATTAACAGTTCCTCCTCTCTGTTCCATAGTAAGCTAGGTGACAAGTACAGGGCACTTCATACACTCCTGAATGTGATAAAGGAGAGAGTTTGCTGGTCACGTAGAGCACCCATGGAAGTTGAAATTGGCATAATAATTAAACAGATTAGCCTTCTTAAAAAAGTGCCGAAACTATACCGAACTATGTCAAAATTAAAATCAAGTTTGATTTAGCCAAGGCCCAACGTATTTGCAAATGGGCTAGTCTAGCACTAATGCGTAAAAAAAAAAAATAAGCAATACATGTGTGAGCTGTCAAAAATGAACACCGCCATCAACACTTTATTTAACAAACTGTGTGAGATTTTAAATCCTAAGCTGCAGGCATTCCTTCTCAACAACACTGAAGCCACTTACAAAAAAAAAAAAAAAAAAAAAAAGCCGACACTAGAGGCAATTACAAATCGGCTAACATCATGGTACTATAGGATGACCGTATTTATAACAGCATTGCATTATGGCAAATTTATTTGAAGGTTTATTTTTCACTTGGTTAGACAATAATAAATTTAGTTTAATCCTTTATCCAAGTCTGAAAATATCTTCAGGACTGAGGTAAGATAAAATAAACATGCAACATCTTTCTCTAAATCCAGAGTAATTTAATAATAAGGTGACACACCTTTTAGCAACTCCTATAGGTAAGGATGACCTCTCCTATTGTTTCTGCCTTAGTATCTCCATTCTGGGCCTGGCTCCCACTGAGAGACCTGAATAAAGGTCGAAACCGGTATGGGTAGTGCCCCCCCCTTAATGCATAGCATTATATATGTCCGCAAGGAGATATGCTGTGCATTATGGGAGATACTGAGATAAGGAGCTGAGAGCTTGATCCACCTTTGCTGCGAGTTGCTTGGTGTTGTACTACCTTCCCTCGGTCCTGAAGTTATTTTCAGGCGCAAACTTTGTTTGCTCACACTTGGATAAAGGATTAAACTAAATTTATTATGGCAAATTTATCATCAGTAGCCCAAATGGAGGAAGCTGTCAGCTCATTGTTATGTTCATAACTTGCCATCACACCTAGGCAAATTCCAAAAGTGGAAATAATGGCATTCTTGGAACCTGGAATATACTACCTGCCTCCAGTTATAGCTAATAACATTTGTTTGGGTGTAGCTAACATTCTAACCAAATCCAAACCTCCCAAAAGCAATGTGCTACAAAAAGAAATCACCGTAAAAGGGCTATATAATAATAATGTGATAATCAAAGCAGACAAAGGTAATACTACTGTGATAATGAATCAAACTAATTATGAAAACAAAATGAACATTCTTTTACAAGATCAGTTGATGTACCAAATCACAGATAGTGATCCTGTTTACTCACAAAATAAAGTTCATAAATTACTGAAGATAGTTACTTCCTGGACTAAAGAAACTCGAGCCTTTTCATTCAAAGCCACCCAGAATATATGGAGTGCCAAAAATTTACAAACAAGATGCATCCAATTGTGGATAGTATAAACAGCCTTACATATAGTCCACTCTCCAGCCAAGAGACTGTGGGTTCAAATCCCATCAAGGGCATGGATGTTTGTGATTATCCTACTAACCAATTACCATATGTACTACTGTGACCTGGGTCCTGGTACAGTATTTCTTATTATTCTTGGGGTGTGAATTAAAATTGTTTCCATGTTTAATTTTTCACCTTTACTAAAAATTGTGTTAAAGAGATGTTTTACTTGTTCTAAATTCTCTGTTCAGTTGATGTTTGCATAGTGTCCTTTTTATTGCTGATTTGAATACTAGATTTATTACAGCATTTATTCTTAGGTAGGCAATCCTGCTGACATGTACTGGATTTATTTAGAAGTATAGCATCATCTGCATGAAGTAAAGAACTGAAATTAACATCTCATTTTGATATCAGGTTTATTGCTAGTGTTATGTCGATGCATTTCCTTACTTTTATAATTTTATTATGTTCTTCCTATTTTATTAGTCTTATATCACTTATCTTAAATTATCACTGTGTAATGTTATAACTTTAACTGTATACTTCTGTGGTCTATACACGCACAAATATTAGAACATTGTACTCTCTCATCTACAGTAAAAACTATCCACACAATTGGCCGTTTCTTAGAATGATTAAGTATATTAAATAATTAACAAAGGGTAGACTTCTGAATAGAGTCTGATTCTCAGCAATAACAGTCTGAAGTCACCTCCTAATCAGGTTCTGGCAATATTTATTTGATCAAGCTGTGCCAGCTAGATCCCTAGGTTAGAAATTCCTCTTAACCAAGGAGTAACCTTCAGAAAATATACTAAGCTAATCAATCTATTAATTACTCTTTATCTCAATTTTATCTATTTCTCTTAAAATACTTTAGTTTGCAGTCGTGGTCTCTGTCATATAATTTTTTCCCATTCAGATTCAATTAGCAAGTGGTGCATTGGATTCAATTCAAGGCACAAAACAGGTTAAGATATTCAAGATGCATTTATTAAATTCCTAAGATTACACATTTACAAGAATATACTCAATTGGAATAGAGGTATCCTAAGTTATAAAGTTAAACACAGCAACTGTAATTCACAAACATATCCAATCATAGGTTAATTTCACAGCACTAAGTTTTGTTAACATCTTCTAAATATCCTTACTAGTCTACACATACTCTCAAAACAATCACATCGGTAACTTTATAGATCATTATTCACAACAATTCAAACTGCAATTCATTCATATAAATACTTGAGAAATAGCCTTTAGATTTAAGACACTGCTATCTAACATTCAATACAGTCCTTCTTCCCACAAAATATAACATCTCTTTTCTTCTATATCACAATATTCCTTTCTTTCTTAACAAAAGAATTATATAAGGTTTTACATTACCATATTTCTGGAAACTCATTCAGTCTGTCAATTTTTCTTACTTCATCCCATGGAATGTTTACCTAGACGATTGACTCGCAGGCTAGACTTGGACTTCATTGTTCTGCCTTTCCTTCCCATTGTCGATTAGAAACAGAATGGCTCAGATTGACCCACGTGGACGTATATAGCACCCAGTTCTTCAAGCTTATTCTTGAGGCTACCAATTCTCTCCTCGTCGATTCCTTCTGTATGACATTGCGAACCGATGTCGTGAATAGCCACACGCTATCAATAAGAACTCCAACTCTCTCAGACTCCACAAGAAAATCCAAAGCAGACTCAAGACCTCAAGAAAAGAGTCCTCGAGGGGGGGGGGGGGCAAACCCCTTTGATACTGCCCTCTTCACTACCATACCTCTGCTCTCGGCACCCTCTTTTGCGCACGTGTTGTATATTCTATTCGCATCTTCCTGAGAACTCCATTCGCATGCCGCCTCTTCTTGGAAAACATCGAGCGCATGCCGTTCCGCACGTCAACAATTTGCCATAGGCTATACAATTCATCCAAAGTTTTCGTTAGTGAGCTTTGAACTTCTGTTACTATGCCTCAACATATATCTTATAAAGAATACTTCTTCCCTTATAATTTCTTACAAACAAATGACATTGCTTACCTTTAAGTAATATCGCAATAATTGTACTAGCGTATGATTCTTTAAGCAATTACAGTACTATCTTGCTAATCCGAACCTCTTTAGTCTGAACCCTCCAGTAATCTGAACTGCAATTTGAAAGAAAAAAAAAGTTTTATTTATTACGTATTATTATTTTGTGTGCTATTATATTGTGTACTGTATTATTTTTAACTATTATTATTTATTTTATTATTATTACAGTACAGTATTTTTTTTCATACTGTCGATTGTACGGTTACACTGTAGGCCTATTTTGATTTATTGTGTGTTCACGTTTGCTTTTTTTATACTGTACAGTGTGTACTGTATTGTCAGCATCAATCTCTGCTGTCAAGCGTCATGGAAAAAACTGTGGCCTTCTAGAATTTATGAAGATAACTACGGTGATACACAAAAAAGCGGAAATTCAAAACAGGCATAATTTGGTTAAAAATATAAATCCAAGTGTTGAAATTTCACAAAATTTCACGGAATGGATTACAGGCAGAACCGAAAGTGAATTCGAAATCAAATCAGATGCTTTAATTATAAATATGACGCTACAGAATGAATTAGCAGAACGATGATGATGCTAAAGAATTCGAAGAAAAAAAAAGTAAAACATGAAGCAGTTGACACTCTTAATGTGTGTATAGAATGGGCTAAGCAGAATGATACGCCATTCCACAAAATTTTATTGCTAATGCAGCTCCGAGAAGAAGCAGTCAAAAAAACGTTTAGCTTCCAAGAAGCAAAAGAAAATCAGTGACTTTTTGTAAAGAAATAAAAAACTTTTTTGTGTTATTTTGTGAAACTTTTTTTGTGTGTTGTGTACAAGAAAGTGATATTTTTTACGCAAATTAAGTTATGTACCGAACTATGCAATTTTATTAAATCAGAATCCTCAACAATACAGGCACATACAAACTAAATTTTTTCTAAAATAAACTTGTGTACTGTGTTATTTTTTAAGTTTTATATTACAATACAGTAGCATTTTTTCTATCAGATAATTCATTTATTTACAGAATTAAATTGATGTACCATTAGAATATGATTATTTTTGTCTTAACACTAATTATTGTTGCCTCTTGGGGGGGAAAATTCGCTAATCTGAACGAGCTCGGTTTTTATTAGTTCGGATTAGCGAGATACCACTGTAGTATCTTTAGCTATGTACAAGCATTTTCGTTATTGTTTAGCTAAACTTGATGAATCTTGAACAAAATATCTCTTTAAGGAAATCTTTTCATTCGAGATCCAACACTAGTTTCCTTCATAATCTAAAAGACTCACTAGTCTTTGATTTCCTTATTAATCCTTGTTTAATGACATCAGCAGTAACTGACACATTTTGGTACTGTTCTACTACTTGGCCTTGACCTGTTTGTACATTATGCTTATTTAGTAGGGTTATCTAGTTTTTGAAGTTAGTAAATGATTTGCCGAATTTAGTTATATAATAGACTCTGTTAAAAACGGGAATTTGAGTTGTTCAAACGACTTAGACTCCATCTAAGTTGTTTGAACAATTTAGATGGAGTCTAAGAATCTTTCTTTAGCAGGTAGCTAGTGAATTATTTCTGGCTGTCTGTATCACATTTTTTGTAAGAATTATATTCCTCATGAAACCTGCATCTTCATTTTGTAAGGTTCTTAGAAGTCTTGTGGTAATCTATAGTTACTGTCAATAGCCCTAAGATATTTTTTATATACATTACAAAATATAACTTTGTAGTATGACCACATGAATTCTTTGAGCCTGTTTATCTTGGAAAGCGTATCCCACTTGATTGTTTTTACTTGATGACACAACAGAATTCTATTCTCCACTGATACAAAATTAATAACGGAAAACTCGCGTACAAAGATTATTTAATAGTATAATTTTTGCCTGTGTGTCACAGGCATCTTCAGTACATTTTAAGCTCAAATTAAACAATAACTGACAATTCCAAAAAGCGCCACCTAAGTAGCTGGTGTAAGATAACTAAAAAGGTCAATAAATTTCCTAACAACAAAAAATAAAAAATGTACACAATAAAAAATTAGGAATGATTAGCTGATTTATAAAGTACTATCTCCCATAAAGGGGATAGACATAAGCCGTTGGATCTGTTTAAGTTAGGAGAATGAAGTAAAGTTTCACATGTTTCTTTATGAAGGCATTCCATGAGGAACCGACTTTTGTGAAGGACTCTTGTCTTTCTCCAATGAACTCTATGCCTAGTGAAGATGGCATGTTCTGCAAGTCCAGACTTTTCAGGTTTAAAGTATTCAATATAAGATTGGTGTTCTTCTAGCCAAATAGAGGCAGATCTTCCTGTTTGTCTGAAATAAGATAATCCACAAGAGCACGGAATCTGGTAGACACCTGGATAATTAAGGTGTGGAAGCTTGTCCTTAGAAGAAGTGAGAAAGGTGGAGATTTTTCTAAACGGTTGAAAGGCAACAAAAATATTCAGTGGTTTTAAAACTTTTGTTCACTAATGCCTTGTACATAAGGGATAGGAATGTGCGTTATTTCTTCTGTATTTGAAGAGGAAGACATATTAAAACTACTCAAAGGCTCTTTTAATGACGCAATTCTTATAACCATTAGATAGAAAGGAAGAAGTTATATATTGCAGTTCTTTCTGTAAAAGATCGTCTGAAGAACAAAAGGAGTGGATCCGATGAACCAGTGTTTTAATAGTTCCTGCCTTTTGACTGGGATGGTGATGAGATTCAGCATGGATATAATTATAATCTTTGTACGTTAGTTTTCCGTTATTAATTTTGTATCAACATGTCTACTCACGGTATACCTCTTTTAAAACCTATTCTCCACTGTTTTTAAAACTTCCTGGTCCCTTACGTTCACCTTTGGTTTTGCAATTTCAGAAAACTGATAAGTGGAGTTTGTTTCCTTTTGTTTATGAAGAAATTTTTCATTCAATGGGAAAGACAAATTTACAAAAACAAGAAAGTTAACACTGAAGTCAGATTCACATTTCTACTATGTAATGTCAGACATATGATTCAGTCTCCAACTGGTATTTTACCTTCTAATTATATTTTTTTTTAATAGTACTAAAATTCCTTTTCATTATATAAAGTGTATGAGGATATAATTACACTAAGCTAATTCATGTTGTGAATTGTGGTTTGTATATACCAGTACTATATTACTATACTGCAATAAGAAGAATATAAATTTGTCTTATTTATTACATTTGACAGTGAAACAAATGAAAATTGATCTGGTTATATTTTTGGTTAATAGTATCTCTGATTTTTTATAAGAAGAAATAGTGTACAAAGGAAACATTGTTTGAGCATTCTTGATATTTATTTCAAAAATAACCTGCAGCCTTATAAGAGAGAGAGAGTGAGAAATAAATGGTTTCACCTAATATCTTATATTAGAATTACTTCATCTTTTGAAATAATAAAAGAGATAACAAAAAGGTGGCATCTGTGATATTGTATGTTCTAACATTGCCTGCCAGAGAATGCCAAATTTAGAATCCCCTGCTTTTGGCCTTCTCTGACGGTAGTTGCCCACTTAGTAACATTCATCTGCTGCATTTACCAGTCTCCAAGCTCTGAAAAACCACAAAGACCTCTTCACCTTTCTCTCCATGAAACTCAACCATTTATACTCCAGCTACCAAAACAGCAAATTCATCCCAGAATGTCTACAAGTCCATCTAGCTCCCCTTCTCCAACACTACAGATCAAGCTGGATATGATGTGGAATTTTTTGCTATAAACAATGATCTACAAATTGTGCAGCTACCTACTCAAATTCCAGATAATCCCCTTCACTCCTCCAATACCCTTGATCTTTTTTTTAACTAGTCCTCCTTCGAGATACACTGTAGAAGTTACCTCTACTCAGCAACTCAGACTACATAGTGCAGGTCTCACAAAATGCCCCTCCTCTGGCCACACCTAACCTCATGCTGTTTTTTATGTGGCACTACATAGGTACAAAGTGGGATGATCTCTGGAACTGCTATTCTTCTTTCCCATGGCATGACTACTGTTTCTGGCCTAATGACCCAGACACCTGCACTGAGTAAGTCACAGAAATTATCCTCAGCAGCATGAAGGCATTCATCCCTAATTCCATCCAAAATTCCCATTCACTATCCAAGTTTTCAACAGATGATTTATGAAAGCAGTCGAAGTTAAAAACTCTGCTTATTGCGGGTGCTTGTATTAAGAACCCAAGCTTCATACCCAGCCTATGTGGAAGCATGCATAGCAGAAACTTGTCTCTTAACCAAACAGTAGCCTTGCCTTCTGGTCCCTCACAAAAGCCATTGGATGCAACTTCTGCTCACGTGCGATTGCCATCACCTCTCACCCATCCAGATGGCACAACTGTTACAGCATCCAAAGAAAAAGCTGACCTCCTAGCATCATTTTTCCTCTAATTCCTGCATAGATGACAAAGGCAAATCACCTCCTATACAGCAACTGAGCACCATATGCCTCCTGTGGCTTTTCAGCAGAAAGACAAGAATATTAAACAACCTGAACAATACAAAATTGTCTGGTCCTGATGGCATCTCTCCTATTGTACTCAATGTGCTCCAGAGTTAACACCTGTCCTCTATCATCTCTTTGAATATTCAGCTGGCACCTTTTCCATCTCATGGAAACTAACATATATCCAACCCATTCTAAAACAAGGGAGACAAAAGCCTACCATCCAACTATTAACCAATTGCCATCACCTCAATCCTCTTCAAAATAATGAAGAAAGTTATCAGTTGTCAACTTCTTTACTACCCAGAAGTTCATCAATTAATCAGTGATGACCAATATGGATTCTATCAATCCAGATCCTCAGCTGATATTTTAGCCTACATCACTCGCACTAGACACATACCATGGAAAAGCTTGGGGAAACGTGCTGATATTTCCAAGACTTTTGATCATGTTTGGCATCAAGACCTGAAAAGCAAACTGCCTTCCTTTGGTCTGCCTGCTCTGTAACTGGATAGCTAGCTTTCTCTCTGGTTATTCACCTGTCATGGTGAATGGTACCCCCTCTCTTCAAGCTTTGCTACCAATGCAAGAGTGCCTCAGAGCTCTGTTCTCTCACCTACCCTCTTCTTTCTCTTGTAGATAAATGACCTACTCTCAGTCACTACAAATTCTATCCATAACTTTGCCAACAATAGCACTCTCTGCTCCTACTCCTTTGACAAAAGATGTGGTTCCCAGACACCCCCCCCCCCCTACATCATGATTATCTGCAATCAGTGCCTTAAATGCTGATCTCCATACCATCCTTCAGCGGCCAGAATAACCTAGTCATCTCACCTTCAATGCTGCAAAAATGCAGTCTTGCTTTTACTCTTGCAGAAGGGATATCAGCTTATCTTCAGTAATGCACACATCACCAGACAAGATGAACTCTCTCTCTCCTTGGACTGACTGACATTTATCTCCAACCTCTCTTGACACAAACACATCACATCACATCAATAGCTTCTTCAGCTTCTAAATAAACTAGCCATTCTTTCTCAAGAAGCTATTCTTCACCCACCCAGCTACCTAATCCTATATAAATCCCAAATCCACTTATTCTTAGAATCAGTGGCGCACTCAGGATTTAATCTTTGAGGGGGACGAGTGCGCATAACTTAATCTTAGGGGGGGGGATGAGTAGATGATTTGAGAATACACACTATGCATTGCATACGACCTATGACTAAGCATCTGCAGTGATCGCCAATACATGATACCCGTGATCTCTGGCCCGGCTCGGACAAAGTATCGCCAAGCACTACTTCGTTTGCTTCACGTTCACAACGGCTGTGATTCATGAGATCCAGAGAGTATTCCCACCTTATGCGACTGCTAATTCATAAGTACAGTAGTATAGAAATAGAAGACACGACACAACAGAAATAAAAATAAGAATAATAATAAATTTCATTAGGAAAAGATTTTTGGAAAATTTTCTTTTCTCCTTTTTCTTTTGGGGGGGGGGGGGGAGCTAGGACCCCTTGGGTCCTCTCCCTGGGTGCACCAATGCTTAGAATACTATACATACATTTGAGGTGGTGCACCTAAAACCTTAAAATTCTTAATGCTGGGTAGAAGAGAGGAGAGCAATTCAGCTCATGGATGATCCTTCCCTCACAGGCTGACTTCATCCTCTGTGTCTCTTAAACAAGTACTTCCATGGTCACTGCTCGAGCAAATTGGCAAACATGATTCCTCCACTTGCTGTTAGGCTTGTTAAAACGAGTGGCTGCTGTCCAGCATCCCTTTACAGTACAACTGCAAATTCATCAAACCCATTTCTCCTCTTCTTCGTTTATTCCATTTACATCTGCCCTCTGGAACAGCTTTCCTTATGAGCTTCCCAACAGTTTAAACCTATAACTCTTTAAAAAGAATGTCAATAGCTTTCGTCTTTCTCAACCCTCATCTGCACCTCACACACACACACATCACTAATTTCCTATAGGTTCTTGTATCTCTCATGTATGGGATAAATATAAAAAAAATAATAATACTGTTCTTTTTTTCGGACAATGTTTAATGTTGCTTGTGCACTCTCCTGAGAACATCTTGGGTGATCTTTTGATTTCAAAGAAAATGAAAGTAGGTAATTGCCAGAGTTATAAAGGACCAACATTCATCAATGAATGTTGGTCCTTTGATCACAGCAGTGAACTACAGTTTCTCCTAAATTATGCTCAACTTAGGAGAAAAGCCTTGTAGTTCAGCATGTCTCCTATTTTAAAAAGAGCATCAGTACAATTAGATACTTCCCAAGAAAGTACAGCATGATCACTGTTACCAATTGGTAGTAAAATAGCCATATTCTTTACAGAGACCCTTTGTGACACTATGAGCAAATCCAACACTTTTTGACCTCGAGTTCCTTTCCTTCTTTCACATGCTACTTGAGAAAGTTGTCTCATAACAACTCAATAAATTCCTCTTCTTTCTTATCATGAGATTTCTCTTCTACCCAATCAATGTTTGGAAAATTAAACTCACCCATAATGCTAAATTAGCAATGCATTTCTTCATCCCCTGCAATTGAGCTGCCAGGTCTGTAGCAACACCCAGCCATATATTTCATTTTGTTAACTTCCACTTCATACCAAATAGACTCAAACTCACTGCTACATGGGACATTGTTTTCTTGTGTTTCTACCCTAACTGGACTTAAGTCATCTGATATCATTAGTAGCACTCCTCCTCTCCTATCTCTTCTGCCATTCCTAAAAATAGTATACCCATTACACTTGATCCCACTTACCATATCTGATTCTGATAGCCCAATTTCATAATGCAAACAATCTTAGGCCACATCGTATTCAATAAAGCAATGAACTCAACCCCTTTGTTTCTAATGCTCCTAGCATTTTTGTATAGACATAATAAAGTATCACCTACCCTATTCTTATAATTAGATATGCAATCTATTTGGTCTTGTTCTAGAATTTTTTCTTTTCCCTCCACAGACATACTCAAAAGATAAGGTCCGAACCCAAAACATATTTTTCAACCCCTTCACCATATACATAACCATGTTTGAAGACATTCATATCTTTATCACGTTTACATACCATAGCTGAACTTTTACACTTTGCCTTACCATTTGAAGTAATTCATGTTTAGGCATTGTTAAAAAGTTTTGTGATGCTCAATGAGGAACTTATCCTTTATAAGATGAAAAGATATGCTGAGTGAATATGCATAAGCCATTTGCACATCGGTTTGGTCATAGTGGTGATTAGTAGTATATGGTTCATCTAGCATTCATGTTTTTTTTTTTTTTTTTTTTAATTCTTGCATTAAGTTGGTTTCAGATTATGGGTGTGGTTTGTTCGTTTTCCCTTCACAAGCATAAACTGACTTTAGATACATTTAGCAGCACAGTCGAATTTTACTAGGGCAAAGCTATTCACAATTTTAAAAAAAAGCTACTGAGACGACCCAATCAAATCCTCGTAGGTACAATGTTATGCCAAAATAAATTCACTGTAGCAGCCTATCCACAACAAATTATTCTTGTGGCCCCTACAAATATACTGTGGTGAGAGTTGATTGTAGTTATGTTTATGTCTGGGAATAAATATTAATTTGGAGAATTCGTGGCATTGCCTCTCTAGGCAATGAAAGCATGACCTCTAGGATAAACTTATGTTTCTTAGGGGAAGGCAAAATAAAAGTTTTAATATTGCTTTGGTTGGTTGATAAACAGCACTGTAATTTCTAGGTTGACCATCCTTTGAGTTAACTCTGTTATTCTTCAGTTTTATAACTAACATTACCTGATGTGAAGGTAATGTAAGATTTCCGTAAAGACTTAGATAAATTGTATCCTTGACATACAACTAAAATAAAAGAATGTAGGAAAAACAAGGTCATTCCAAAAATGTATAGCTAAACATAAAATAATCAGGATACACTAACAAGTTTAGAAAGAGAAATGTTTACATTATCATTGCTGAACTCAGCCTGGAAAGAAATACGTGGAATTGTATATCATCATGCTACATAAGGTGGCACATATATATATATAAGGCACCCTTCTCCACACTGTAGCATGTTCTGAAAAGTTTTTTTAAATTATTCCCAGATCTTACTGGAATGGGATGCTATGGCTTATTTAGAGAAGGCCTTGAAATTTTCATCATATAATAAGGCAGTTGATATCTCTTTGACGACTGGAACATGTCTCCAATTCTGTAACAATAGGGGGCATTTCTAGTCTTGGATAGAAACATACCAGTAGCCCAGCGTGACAAAGACAGTGGTGCAGTTATCCTCATCAACACCAATAATTACTATGCAAAAAGTGCAGGAATTGCCGTTCAGAAACCACAGATACAACTCTACTATGAGGGGACACACATGTAGAAAAATGTTATTACGAATCTGAGAAAATTAGGTTGTGATTTTATATGGAGCACCAGAGATACAAAAATAATAACATGCTATTCTGGAAATTATTGAAGTGCTAAACCAGATTACTAAAATCATTGGTTGTCATGTCTTCATCATAAATTTAGCTGATTATTAAAAGTTAATCCAGCGAACATAATAGTAAGCCAGATGTTACTGTTACTGCTCTTTCGGCCAGCTAAAGAGGCCAAAACTCAAAAAGGATAAGTTCTCTCTGGATATAACTTTTAGACACTTCCCCCACATTCAACCTGTCTCCCTCCACTCCCCCCCCCCCCTCTCTCCATATGCAGTAAGAGTGATACCTTCACTGACATGCCAATCACACTATAGGCCCCTCCAGATCCTCTCCATTTGAGAGTACAGCAATTGCAGGGGGGAACTGTCGAGGTCATATGTGGAGAGAAGACTGAGTTCACTCTGTGTGGGCATTATGAGTCTATCACCTCTCATTGCATGTCCCTTTTCCTTTTTATCTCTGCCACTCCACATGGATCACAACCCAAAGAATCATGACTTTACAGTGGAGATTACAAAAATTCTCCTGCAATAAATAATTTAAAAAATCATAAAACAATGAAAATCCACCAAAAAATTAATAATTAAACCAGAAAAAAATAAAATAAAAACCCACAACATTAATTCTTACTGAAAAAAAAAAGTTTCCATATTCATTTCACCAACATTCATGACCTAAACATAATATAAACAATGCACCACCACCTACAGCCATCTAAACCAGTATTACTATTCTTAACAGAACCCCAACTGGCAATTAACACAGTTCCTTCTGCTGCAAGGGCAGCACTTGTGCACTCATCAGAAAACACATTCCATGTAAGAAATTGCAAAATTTTTGCCCCCTCCCCTCCACAATGATGTTTTTGTCCAAAATTTCCAAACCAACCTGTCACTTTCATTTGTTGTCTCTTATCACTACTAACTATGATCTCTCTAAATTTGGATTTTCTACAGTCAAAATACCCTAATAGTCAGGTCATCCTTGGGGATTCCAATGTCCACAAATTAAATTGGCTTCCCTTCTCTAGTTTTACTGATCAAGTAAGCAGAGATTCTGAAGTGTTTGTCATTAGCAATGACCTGATATAATAGCTGACAATCCCCTCCAATTGCTAATGCACTTGATATCTGATCTCTAACAGCTCCCCTTCCAGTGTGTATATTGTGAATGTTAGTTCTTTGTCTTGATAACTCGGATTACCTTGCAAGCTTCCTTTGTCAGCCAACGAACTGCTGTCCAATTGCTTTCACTTCTGTTCTCTCTCAAACTATGGAGAAGCTCATCCACAACCAACTCCTGCACCATCTGGAGACCTGCCAACTAATCAGTGATCAGCAATACTGATTCTGTCACTCCTGATCCACAGCCTATCTTCTAGTTTTCACCACCCACTGCTATACTCAAGCCATGGAAAAAATTGGAGAAACTCAAATAGTCTTCTTCCACCAGAAAGAAATCTAAAGAATACTTAATAACCTGAACATAAGGCTTCTGGTCCTGATGGTAATCCACCTGTTCAAAACTTGTGCCTGCCCCAGAATTAATACCTATCTTGTCCAAATTTGCCCAATTGGTCACTCTTGACATTTAAAAAAATCTGATCATGTTGGGCACAGAGGCCCACTTAAACTGCCATCCTATGATCTGCCTTCCACACACTGCAACTGGATCACCAACCCATTAACCCACTCTCTTTCTCTTGTTGATAAATGATCTGCTCTCACAGTCTTGAAATCCTAAAGCTTCATTGCTATGATAGTACACTCCATTCCTCCTGTTCATTTGGTTGGCCAAATGAACAGGAGGAATTCTAACACTTTAGCCCTACTCCTGTAGGGCTAAAGTGTTACAATCCTCAAGATTCACCCTGACTAATGTGCTAACTCCAATCTCCTAGCTATAGTTTACTGAGATAAGGACAACCTTTTAGACTTCAATGTTGCCAAACTCAGTCCTGTCTCTTGCAAGAAAGAAAGAAAGAACTCGCATCCCTAACTTTCAGTAATACCCAAATATTCAAAAATGATCAGATTTTGCCTTCTTGGACTGACCTATACCCTCAACCTTTCTTGGCACAAACACATTTCTACTATAGCTTCTGCAGTTGCCAGAAAACTCAAACATACTTTACTCAAGACACTAATTGATGCTTTTACAGCTGCCAACTCTACAAATCCCAAATCTGCCCAACCATGGAATCTTGCTCACACCAAAATCGTCTCTAAGATTGCTTGATTCTGTCCAGATGAAGACAGTGTGGTTAATTAGATCCCCTTCTTACAGATCCACTTGAATCCCTCCCATAGACATTTAGTTTACAACTTATGCATTTTCTATAGATATTTTCATGACCATTGCTCTGCTGAATTGACCACTATTCCTACAAAATCATAAGAACAAGAGCTACTGTTAATCAGATACCCTTTGTCAGTCCAGCTCAAAACTCACCAAATCAACTTCTCTGCCTCCATTCCATCTACCTCTTCTTTTGAACAGTCTTCCCCATTCTGCCTTCTCCAAAGAATGCAACTTTCAGTTAAAAAAAAAAAAGTGTACAGATTCCTCTTGCCTACATGTGGCTATAGATCTTGTGACTTTTCGTGTGTGGGCCTGATATTCAGTGGCATGGCATTTTCATCCTCTGCACTAAGCAGCCTGAAGATAGACTTTGGTCTGCTTAGTGCAGAGTTCTCCGACTGTAGGAACTTTTTCTAAGCCTTTCTTCAACCAGTTTCCAAGTCAGTCTCCGGCACAAGTAAGTGGGGTTTTTTTCTCCTGGAAACTCAGGTTTTTCATCTCATAAACTCAAGAAAATCAACTGTAGAACCCACATTATTTCAGACAATAACATCATATTAGGGTTAGGTACCAAGAGATGGCAGCACTTGTTTGCATCTCTCTTCATCATTTGCACCTATAATTAGTGATAGTCTTGAGTCAGCTATCTCTGATTGGTTACCAGTGGAGATTGAACTGCCCACTCGATCTCCAAAAGCTAGATACGGTTAAAAGGCCTCACCTATATCCTCTAAGGAAATAAAAGGCATTTACTGATTTTATATATATATATAAAATCAATTAATGCCTTATATAATTGATACTGATATATAAAATCAGTTAATATATATATATATATATTAAATCACTTAAACAACTTCCACCCAGACATCAATTTTATCATCGAAATTGAAGAAAATGAATCTCTGCCCATTTTAGACATCGAGCTTACTAAGATGTCTGACTCCTTAAAAATCTCGATCTTCAGATAATCATCGCACACAGATAGATATGCGTCATCACACCACTATCCAGCACAGAAGTTAGGTATCATCTCCACTCCGGCTCATCGTGCCAGGTCTGTATTGTCAGGTGAGGAGGAGCTAAAAAATGAACTGCAACATCTCAAAAGAACTTTCATAAATAATGGCTACTCTTCAAAAACTATCAATCAACAACCGTACTGCCATCCTCAAAACAATACGGAGACACAGGACAACCCCAAGGGTTATATCTCTTTACTGTACATTAGCTCGCTCTCCCAGAAACTAAGAAGAATTTTGAAAAAATTTAATATAAAAATGTGCTTTTCTACTCTTCCTAAACTCAGATCAATTCTAAGTCAACCAAAACAGGCTCACAACTATCTTCAGTTTCCAGGTGTATATAAAATCATATGTGACTGTGGAAAGCCATATTATGGCCAAACTGAGAAGTCCATCCTCCTGTGTCTTGAAGAACATCAGAGAGACATTGCTTATAGCAGAACCAGTGCAAGCGCCCTCTCAAGCCTTGTCCCATTCTCAGTGAACACAAATAATGAAGGCCGCCAACATGAAATTGACTGGAATACAACATCAAACATTCATATATATACCACGATAAAGTAGAACGCCGCATAGTTGAATCCAAAGAAATTACCCTAGACTCTTCTCACTTAAACCTTAGTTATAGTTTGGCAGACTCACATAGCTCTGCTATCAGATACTGGTGCACTCATGAAGTCTCACGCTCACCACTCACATATGCCTAACAATAGAACTTTAGCCCGGATTATAGCTTCAGTTCATAGTCTGTTATTGTAGTGGTACAATGTTTCTTTACAGTGTGTTTTATGTTTGCTTTTAATGTTCTCGCACCTGAATAAGTCAGCATTCTGACGAAACATGTTGTATGTTAAATTAATTTGTTTTTCTAATTCTTGGAATTCAGTCAGTAAATAATATGAACATATCTACATACTGAGTCACCATAGCTGATAATCATATATATATATATATATATATATATATATATATATATATATATACAGTATATATATATATACATAAATTATGGAACAAAATTATGAAATGTTTGCCATTTCTCTTCTTTTAGCATTATTTTATATGAAGCATTTAAATGAGTTTGCTTTTTTTTGTACCATTTAAGCCATCATATTTGTAGTGCTAAATGAAAGGTGTACAGCTCATTGGTTTTTTAGGGTATGGAAGAACTGTCTTATTTTATTTCCTTCCTCGGTGACACCCAAAAATCCATTTTAAAACAGAACTTCAAAAGATGGGAAGTTTTCCTACCTAAACCTGCCAATTAAACAAAACCAACCAATAAGATTTTTATTATACATTCACCTACATGGAAAGATACATATACATTTCCAATCATCATCATCATCCTGCATGCAAAAAGAAAAAAGAGGAATGATAAAAATGCTATGAATGACGTTCTGTATGTACATTAGCACCTATTCAAAAAAAAAAAATCAAGCAGAAGAAAAGTACTGAATTTTATTTTACAACATTTATATCTCAGTGGTTGCACTGAAAAAAATTTTAAACATGGCACTCTTCAGAGAATACCCTAGATTAGAAATATGCACAAAACTGGCTATGATTCATTAGGTTGGTTTTCCATGTTGTAAACATTCATGGAAAATGTTATAAGTTGCATTTATATTGGCAATGAAACTCCAGTTGTTATTGCTATCACCAAAAGCATCTATAGTTCAATCAGTTTTGACAAAACCCTTTGGTTGGAAAGATCTGGATTCAAATCCCATGTAGCAAACAACCCTTATCAGTGCTTTTCAGTTGAGAGTGAGTTAGCAAGCACTGTAGATTATTATATCACCAAAAGGAACCACATCTGCTCACTATATATATTAGGCAGAGTCTACAATAAACAAACTAGAAGATTGAGATCTGCTCAGGTGAGCACATAATCAATGTTCAGCAACATTTAGAACAGGCTTTACATCTAATGATTGGTAGGACATGAGATGGACTGGCAATATAGTATGGTCCATTCAGAACAGAATATCTTTATAAGAGGACGTTGAGTTACTGGAGGTCATTCTATCATATAGTATTGTAATCGTCATGGTGTGTAGAAAGCCTTGATTAACTATTGTGAGTTGAGAGCAGACCATGTCTGAAATTAACCACAATGAGAAGACATACAGATGACAGTTGATATGTAATACAGAATACTAAATGAACATTTCATTGTGGAGGTGAAACTTAATGTTTATTCAATAGGAAAAGTGATTAAAAGCTCTAATGTTTGTGATCATTTACTGTCCTGGTTTCTTGAGTAGTTAACATACTCAATCTCCAACTAACAAGCTGAGGATTTGAATCCATCCGAATTTTAATATTTACAATTGTCTTTAGGTGGGAGATGATTTCATCACTTGATGTAAGACTATCACTTCCCCATTTATTTAAGGCCTTGAAGTGGCTTGAAAACATTCCATGTTAAGTCTAGAATAGGATTTCGGGATTATGTAAAAATATTCTTAGTCCATCCATGATGCTAATGTATTTACAACCTTTCATGGGTGTAAGCCACATAAAAAAAGTTTCTACATAAAATTTATGTTTATGTAGAATTCACTTTATGAGCCATCAAACATTTGTTAGTATTTCTCTGTTAGTTCTTCTATGGAATTTGATTTGTGTCATAGGTTCTGCCAACTTGGATATAATAGTGCTATTGAAAATAACAGAGGTGCAAAGATAATCAGTGTTTTGTTGGTTGCTGTTTAATAATCGATAAATTTCTGCATTCTTCCCTTTGATGTTATTTATTATTTTTATTTATTTTCTTTCTTTCTTTTTTGTTGTTGTTATTGAGAGTGACAGTCCTTATATTTGCAGTTAAAAAAATATCAAATTGTAACATCAGACAGACATTGGAAGATATATCCTTTGTTTGGAATGATCTGGGTTCAGATTCCACCTAGAGTTTGAAAAACCTTTATAAAGCATTTTCAACTGAAGGTAAGTTAGCAGTCTCATAATGAAGCGTCAGGGCTTTTCATCCCTCAAGAAAGATATGCTAGTCAGACAACACAACCAAGGACATATATACTGTAGATAGGATTAACTGCCTATCATAACAATCAGATTTCTGTAATGCAAAGTTAACTTAGAAATGACAAGCTTTTGAGCCTAACACAGTAGGAGAAGATGAATATTTATAACATCTAGTGGGTTACAAATAAGATCTCAAATAAGCAATGAAGTACTATTGCTTTAAAGTAGCAGAAGTGTTATGAAGATCAGAATTTTTTGTGCCGTTTCTATGAAATAGAAAGAAAAAGTTGCACTGCATAAGGAAAAAATGTAACTTATATCAATAGGTACACATGTAATTGTTTGCAGTATACTTCTCCTTATGATTATTAGCATGTTAGCATTGCTTTATCCTCATATCCTTGTTATCTCTGTATGGTATTATCATCTCTTTTGCATACTTTCACAAAAAAGAAGTCTGGTGGTGTCATGTTTCCTGATTTTTTTTTTTTTACAGGTGTAATTCACTTTATGTTTAAATCTAGCCTAGTTCAAAAACAAAGATTAAAAGTTTACAATACATTAGCCGTACCAGTCCTATTATGGAAGTGAAAGCTGGACTATAAAACAAAAAGACAAACGAAGATTAATAACAGCTGAAATGAAGTTTATGAGAAAAACTGCAAAATATACTCTATTCGATCACAAAAGAAATGAAGAATTATGAAAAAAATTAAACCAGGAATCAGTAATAGAAAAAAATAAAAAAATATAAACATAAATGGATGGAACACGAAAACAGAAAGATTACCAAAACAAGTCTTAAATTCCAAACCATTAGAAAAAAGAAAATCAGGATGGCCTTAAAGAGATTCAACGATGACTTCTAAGGCTGGAATAGGCCACTCTAGGCCAAAATCCTTGAAAAGCATCATGGTGAATTTTTTTTTTTTTTTTTTTTTTACTCTGGGAAGGGGGAGGGGTATTGTGAAATGTCACTGTTGTGTTTGACATCTTCCATTTGCCGCACTGCCCTCAGCTGGAGAGCATGCCTTGGTGTTTTCTTTATTGCTGATTGGGGGGTGGGGGGGACAAATCTGATATTGTTATTGAACTTTAATCGACACCTTGGACTGTCCTAGGCATGTTCAGTATCATGCAAATTTCGGAATCCCAAATTCTCACATTGTACAAATTTACTGTACCAGTAATGTGAATCATTGCCTAATCCATAAACAAGTTTCTGCCACTATTGGTCATCGTTCTTCAGTCACATAAACATTTCCTCTGCAAATGCCATGCAGCTTGACTTGTAGCATCTTCCAAAAGGTGCCCAACTATTGTAAGGGTACAGTTGCAGTCTTTTTTTTAATGATAATTTCATTAGTGAAAGGTAAACCAACCAAACATTAGTACCTTAGATGAGGTGTATATTAATAATCTGAAACTCCTTCTGAGAGGTTGGTATATGGTTTTACAAGGGATTTGCAGAAATGCTTTCCTTATAAGTTCATTGTTCATGTTGTTTGTATGTTGTCAGCCAGAGTTTCTCTCTCTCCCCCCCCCCCATCCTAATGTAGAATCTTTTTAAAATATGCTTTGGAAATATAATTGCACCAGGTGACTGATTTATTTTGAAGAATCAATCCAATATATAGACAGCTTTTTTTGCATCACAGTTTTTAGTTTCTTTTCATGTGACATCCTATGATCCCCATTCCTGCTTGCTACAGAAATATTGTAGAAATAGAAACAATTTCATAAATCTGCCTTGTTGACATAGGTTACACTTTATTTTTTTACCCCATTCTATTAACTAGTGTTAATTTTATATTAAGTATTCAGGATCTTGGGCTTATCATATGTGTTGTATTTAATTAAATTATGAAAATCTTCCAAACATTAGATAGTTTTCTGTTGTAATTATTTCGTAGTATCAAACTTGAAAAAAAAAATTGATATATATATATATATATATATTATTCCTGACTTAAAGTGGGTTTGCTTTTTTTCCCTTCACAATGCACATTATTTGAACTAAATACATTTACTTCATTTTATAATTATCTGAGCATCACATTGGAGTCCATTGACTCATAGGATAACCACATTAACCATAGTTAACACAGCACCTGTCATGCTCTCCTTAAACTCATTCACTGATAATACATTCACAGCTACTTTGGTAACTGTTTGGCTCATTTACTCTCATAAAAAGAAAAAACTTACACTCATCATCCATATGTGAATTCTTTCAGTGTATTGTAGAAAATTTTTTTTTTCTTATATATTGAAAAAATTCTGCATCTATCTTGTGAATACCATCTTAGTAACATGTTTCTGTTGCGATCCCTCCTTGACAACAAATTTTTGTAACCCTGCAGACTTTCACTCTGTCATTATAGGAAGTTATTCCATAGATCTGTTATCTTTGTCTTCCATGTCTGAGTCCTCTCACACTTTCTCATCCCAGGAAACACTGATTACCAGATCAGAGTGCAGTAGGCCATTTGTACCAAAATCATATAAAGAGGGCTATTAACCTATCTTTATTTGTTAGTGTGTGTTTTTCAACTTTTACTTACTGTTCTCTTCTGTTGGGGATAGGTTGTCTTCCATGTTTCCACAGCAACCTCCAGGAGTCTCAGTTTCTTGCATGGCTGGTGAGCTGTCTATAAGTTTGTAATCTGGAATTAACCTTTATTGATGTTATCCATTTTGTTCTTGGTCTTCCTTTTTTCTTCTAATCTTGCATATAGAGCGAGGTTGAGTAGCCTTTTTTGGTGGCATTCTCTCAACATGTCCATACCATTGAAGTTGTCTTCTTTTGATCTCGTCTATTAATGAGTCTGTATAGCTTAGGTCTTGTCTTACAGTTTCATTTGTTTTCTTTTCTGTCCATTTTGTTTTTATTTTTCTTAGACATTCATCTCAAAGACCCAGTTTTCGTATTTTAAAAGTATTCTGTTATTACTGATCTTAAATAGTTGAATTGCTTTACCTGTTCAATTGTTGATCCATTCAAGGAGAGGTTTACTTTGTCTCCATTTTTTTTCCCAATTACCAGGATTTTTGTTTTGTCCGTATTTATGGTCATTCTATATTTATTCAGATTAAGTGGATATTGAATCCAACATTATTTCTTAGCCGAATAAGAAACTCAAAGATAGAAAATCTATCTAAAAGTTTCATGCCGAATATAGAAAACTATAAAAGTTCGCCGAGTCCAAGCGTAAGCCAACAGGTGATACATGCTGGGACAACTCATAGTAAAGGTGGAGTAAGCTCCGATCACTGTCCTTAGTATTTTCCCATAATGTAAAACACATCTCTTAGGAGATGTATGATGTTATACATTATGTTATGGGGGGGAGGTCACTACCCAGACCGGTTTCGACCTTTTTTGAGGTCTCATCAGTGAGTAGGTAGACCCAGATGTAAATACCAAGGTTGCAGTAATACAAAAGCTTATATCCCTACTGTACGAGTCATCAAAAGGTGCGCTAATAAATTACTGAGATAAAGAGCCAATAGGCTTCACTTTGGCGAATTAAATTTATTCAAATTAAGTGGATATTGAATCCAACATTTCTTAGTCGAATAAGAAACTCAAAGATTGAAAATCTATCTAAAAGTTTCATGCCGAATATAGAAAACTATAAAAGTTCGGCAAGTCCAAACTTTTATAGTTTTCTATATTATGGCTTACCACTGAGAATTAAAGTTAAGGAGCACTTACAGGTTGTTGTTTTTTTTTTCAAACTGTTTCATTTATTTCTTGAATAGTGTTTGCACAGTTGAGTCTACAGTTCACCTGTAAGTGCTCCTTAACTTTAATTATTTTAAAAACTTTCTTACATGTTCTTCTTTGCAATGTGATATTAATTTTTATTTTAATTAAAACTAAGTGATGACAACTTCCAGTTTCAGATCCTCTTGTGTACTCTTGTATCCTATACCAGCATGGCGATATCACTGCTGGTATAGGATACAGCTGGTCAGTGAGGCTTTTCTTATTTCTTGTGTCTTCTCTCCATATGAACTTGTGGCCATCTTTATGTTGGAGCATGGCATTAGTAATGATAGTCCATAACCTAAACAAAAATCCATCAGTTGTTTGCCATTCCTCTTTCCCTTTTCTCCAGATTTATCCAAAACTTTTGTATATGCCTGATAGGATTCATTCCCTACTCTGCTGTTGATCTCCAATAACTATCAGCTTTTCCATGTTATATATGTCAGCTGCCTGCTATGCTCTAATGAGTTGAAAAATTCCTCTACTTCTTCCTTGGGAGAACTTTCTGTTTCATAGGTACAAATAGGTATCATTGTCCATTCCCCCCATTTTGAAGTTGGTTCACATTACTCTTCTTGAAATTGCCTTCCAATCAAGAATATAATAAATTTATTATAGTCTAACCAAGTGCAAAATAAACTTCCAACATCTTTCTCTAAGTCCAGAGTAATTTAATAATAAGGTGGTACACCGGTTGGCAACTCGTATAGGTCAATATGACTTCTCCATTGCTTCTGCCTGAGTATCACCACTCTGGGTCTACCTCCCACTTACAAGACCTCAATAAAGGTCGAAACCAGTCTGAGTAGTGGCCCTTCCCTTAATGCATAGCAGTATACATGTCCGCAAGGAGTGATGAGAGTTTGGTCCACCTTTGCTACGAGTTGCCAAGGGATGTACCATCTTACCTCAGTCCTGAAGATATTTTCAGGTGCAAACTTTGTTTGCTTACACTTGGATAAAGGATTAAACTAAATTTATTATAGTCTAACCAAGTGCAAAATAAACTTCCAATCAAGAAGTTTATCTACATATATGGTGATTATTGCATGAATATATAGCATCCTGTATTTATTTTATTTAGTAGGATCTCACTTGTTTTAGTCTTCTTTGTCTCGGTAACATCAGTTAAGTCCATGTGGTATTTTTCCAGTTCTACAAGTTCTATTTCCTTTCCATTGAGACTCCTTATCTTGATGGTTCCTGTCTGTTTCTTCTGTTGTGTTTGTTCATTAACTGGCTGTACACTGTTAGTCCTGGTTCCCTGATGAAAACAATGGGGACTTGTTTATTGAGTGAGCACGAAATCTCAACGTTTGTACCACATGTTTATTTCTGGTTTGAGGCAATGGAAATTACAAGTTAGTCAGCTAAGTCTAAGAGTGCCAGCCCATCCTTGCTCAGTACAGTATCCAGTAGATACTTACTAACAGAGCACACCACATGAACATTAGGATTGGACATTAGGTCAGAAGCCCCAATTGTTTCTTTACCACATTTATTAAAGGCTATATGAAGGTGTCCTCCGTTTATCCAGCTTTGACTCTTAAGCAACCCATATATATCATATATATCAGTTCAAAAAAGCAAAAACAAACAAACAGTGAGCTCCTTATTTTTGTAACTCAATAAAGTAGTTATAATCTTGATTGATTTTTAAAGAGAAAACTCCTAGACTTGGATGGGGTAAGCACTAGAGCTGCAGTAAGATTTTCAACATAATTTATTTTTGTTGAAAATTATATATTTTATTCTACATAAATTATATTCTTGGTTTAATCCTTTATCCAAATATAAGCAAACAAAGGTTGCGTGTGAAGTAACTTCATGATTGGGAAACTCCTATATAGAGGCTAATGACTTTACATCACATAATTTCTCTTTTCTTATCCATAGTACTAATTGGGGAACTTATAAATAGTATAATAACCTTTAGTATATGGAGTTAGAATAAAAAAGCATGTGGTTTTCTTGGTGTTTTGCATATTTCCTTTATCCTGCATGTATAATGAATCATTCATTAAGATGGATGCATTTGTCTAAGTCTTCATGGTGTTAATTCTTACTCAATATTTGGCTGTTAGCTTCATCTTTAAGTATGGTTTTTACATTACAGGGGAGCCTCCTACCTACCCTCTGATGAAACAGCGACTCTGGAGAAACCACTATCAGGGTTATGGAGACTCCCAAATAATCAAAAGAATGATGAAATTACTGAGGAATAAGATTACCCTTTTCTGGTATAATCATATAAAAATTTAGGAATTCAAATGCATACCCCAAGAAAGTGCATGTTTTCTTTTCTCTTGTAATTGGCAAATTCATAAATTAAAAAAAAAAATCATTTGATATTAATTATCAAATAAAATTTTGAGTTAAGTATTCTAACTTAAATGTTTGCTATGGACACATAACAATAAATTTTGTAATTTTGCTATTTGAAGACTTAGACTATATATTTTAATTTATTTTATTGATTTATTTTATCTTATTTTATTTTTAAGGAAAAAAATCATATAATTTGTTCTATTAATTTCAAAACTACTGCATTACTTTTAGATAAAAAAAAATTTTTTTTTTGGATGTGATCACTGTTGTACTATTTGTGCAAAATTCTCATTTGTTGCAAAAAAAACTTGATCTTAATTCTCTCGTCAATCTTGAAACAGCCACATTTGATGACATTTAAATCCCCCCCCCCCTTAAAATTGGTATATCTTGGATATCCAGTTTTAGGATTTCCCACAGACTTTATAGCTATGTTATGCAGCAAAAATTAACAAAATAAATAAAGTAGCTGTAAAATATCATGAAGTTAAGCATTCAAGATTTTTTTGGCATATACTTAATTATTTTACTTTATTTTCATTTTTTAAAGGTTTCTGAAATTTTTAGGCATTAAATTGTTCTGTAATTTGTATGAAAACAAAACCCAAAATCTTTATTTTTTATTAATATAGTTTTTAAAATTTTTGGCATTTTTTGGAATTTTAATTTATTATTACACATTTTTGTTATAATTCTTTTTTTCACTTTTGTTTTCTCTAATAAATTTTTGAATCTAAGAAATGTTTGCTTGTTCCGTTAAAGAATCTTATTATGTATATATTATAGTTATTTTTTGATGATATGATTATTTAAGATTATTTGCTTTTTACTAAAATACTTCTCATTGGGAATATGTCATAAAAAATTAACTAGTTTGAAGGCAGATCAAAATATGTTTATTCTTCTCTATATAAATCTATTTTAACATACTCTCATCTTGTAAGCATTAAAGTAGAAGTTTTATTGTGCATTAAATATTAAAGAAAATCGTGTGGTTAATTTTAGCATCTTTTGTTCTTCTATATATATATTATTTTCCTTTCCTGAGATAGTTATTTTAAGAAACTGCAATGTCTCTTGTCTGAAATTCCCATTGGTAATAGTCAATTAAAAAATACCTATTTTGCAGGAAAATAAAAAAAAAATTCTTCCATATAATAAATCTAATTTTATATATATTTTTTTCTGAACTGTAGACAGTAAACTAGAAATTATGTTGAATATTAAAAGAAATAAGTGTGGTTATTTTTAATATACTTTATTTATTACAGATTTTTTTTAAATTTTGTTTGATAATTATTAATGATGTATGAATTTTGTGTGTTTGGTGAGAGTGAATGAAAAATTACTATCTAAACATGCATCAAGAGAATTGTTCTGCTTACAGTAACGGCCAGTAAGGATGCTCAAAGAAGAGAAGAAAACTGCCCAGTTTGTTTGAACTTTTTAGGTGCTTTTTCTGCGTCACTGTAATTGTTAGTTGGGGTGCCACTTAAAGTGAAGTAACTTGTACAAATATGTAAAGCTTAAGTGTGTTAAATCACATCTGAATAAAGTTATTGTTACAGATATATTTAATATTCTGGACATGAAATTTCCTGTTTAATTTTATCAAAAACATTTATAACATGGCAATATTTATAAAGATTTTTATTGTGCACTTTTAATCTTAGCTCTTTAATTGTAAAGAACTTTAAGTTTTTAATAATTTATGTTTATTATTTAATTTGAATTTTGACCATGTCCTAATTTTTTCTTTTAAACAATACAGAGAATGGTAATTTTGTAAATACTGATGCATACCTTAATATAAAATGAATCATTGTCAATAAACAGTTTCATGTTTCTTTTGTCTGTTAAATTTTATGTAATTTACATTCTGTAATGGTTATATATATATATGTATTTATTATAAATTACATTTCTTTATTAGAATTTCAACACATCTAATAATCTTAATTAGTGTTTAAAGGTTTTTAATGAGTAAGCCTGTCCATATAAGTTGACTGGATTTTATATTTTATTGGTGATACTAATTAAATATGATAAATAATGAATTCAGATGTTGAATAAAGTAGAATGTATAGTTAACTTTATTAAATACAATAGTAATCAATACTGTTTTTACCAAGATAACAAATTATGAAAAAGCACTAAACATCTTCAGGTTACTTTTGAACACTATAATTTTAAATCTACAAATGTATAATTACTATATTACAATTATTATATTTAGAGCCCATTAATTGGCAAGATCTGAGTTTGAATCTCATCTAGTACATGAACCTTTATTGGGATTTTGTAGTTGAAGGTGAGTTATCCAGTCTCATACACAGGTGACAGGTTTTTTTTATCTCACATTCAGGCCAACTGACCAGTAGAATAAAAGTAAGACTTAAGTTTGAATCTAATCTAGAACACAAAGAACTTTTATTGGGATTTTTCATTTGAAGGGGAGTTAGCCAGTCTCATACACAGGTATTTTCTTCTCACATCCAGGCAAAGTGGCCAAGAGAACACACGCACACAGTTTATACACAAAAATATATATTTATTTATTTAGGCCTAAGACATGCCATATTCTAAATTATGGTTATGAAGGTCAAGATTGGCACTCATAATGATGATAATTTCTTATTATCAGGGCTGGATTGATATTTGCATTCAAAATAGCTTGAGCTAATGTGATATCGATCTTTTGTTTGACTTGAAACACAGAACATAAAGAAATATATGTTGAAATTATGCATGACCTTACATGCAGTCACTCAGGAACTTTAGCGTACATTGACATATAGGGCAATAAAGAAAAAGCATTAGGTTTCTGCCTATTACTGAAGAAAATGGAGTAAGAAACAGTGCATTTCTGTTAGCAGGAAAAAAATGCATTAATAAAACCAAATAATAGGCTTATTTTAACTCCTGCTAAGTAATATACTGAGACTTTAGCATTTACTAAGACAGTATATTCCAAAATTTGTGATTGTCAGCAAGGCAGGAAGTATTGCTATGTTTTTACCTTATACTAATAACATTTAATGTGTTTATGCTGGACTGTTTGCAGGTGTTGCCTGTCAGACAGGAACTCTAACTTGACTGTATACATATCCATTCTACATCAGACAGTCATATTTTTACAAATTCTTCATATTCTCTCTCTCTCTCTCTCTATATATATATATATATATATACATATATATATATATATATATATACACACACACACATACTTCCGAATCAAAACATTAGAATAATAAAAGAAAATCTGTTGAATGATTTCCAATTCTAATTTATTGCATAGAAAATAATTATTACCAACTATGATTTAGCATCATCTAAATATACATACTTTGTAGATTGTATAACCACTTAAACACATAAAAATGTAACATAAATGATAAGAAGAATGTTATTTGAAAACATTCACAAAGTTAGAATAATTTTTAACGTGGTTCTTCGTCTTCATCGTGGTTCAAAATATTAGAATAATGCACAAAAATTACATTCAAATGGAAACAACATGATAATTAGTACTTTGTTGCATCCTGCTCAGCTTTATGACCATTTGTGAATGGTTGGACATATTTACTAGCTGTTCACAGTCTTTTTTTTTTTATCAAAACATGCCCATATGGTCTGTAGACTAGAAACAAGTTCATTTTTGTCTCTTGGGAACAACTTCATGAAGACATTTCTTCATAATTCCCCACCTCAATGGAGTTTAAATCTGGTGAGTTTGCCAGCCAAAGAAGTACATTGATTTGCCTTTCTTAGATCCATGTAGTATTGGTCTTGGAATTGCGACAAGAGGCTGAATTTTGCTGAAAAAGGAAATCACCATCACATAAATCTTCCGATGCTGGTAACATAAAGTGCTCAAGAATTTTTTGATATACTTTGGAATTGACTCTTTTCTACACAATACACAGCCTACCTGGACTCTCTGCAGTCATATAAGCCCATACCATGACAAAGGATGCAAAATTCGCTGAATGTTTCATGCATTCTTTATCAAATGCTTCTTGTTTAAGATGCCATACATGTATCCCTTGATGACTGGGACACACGAAACATACTTTCATCGCAAAAAGTACCTTTTTTACAGTCCTCTTGACTTCACAAGTCTTTGCTTACACTATCACACTAGCTACCTTTTGCTTGGAAATCATAAGTGGCTTCATCTTAGGCATATGTGATTTAAAACCCAATTTGTGAAGTCGTCTCAACATTGTAGATTTAGACATTCACTCAGTCTCCTGTGAAAATACCCTACACTTTGGAAGCTTGTTTTCTTCACAATATTCTTCAATCTCCTCTTATCTCTTGATGTATAATAAATTTAATTTAATCCTTTATCCAAGTGTAAGCAAAGTTTGCGCCTGAAAATATCTCCAGGACTGAGGTAAGGTTACCTCAGTCCTGAAGATATTTTCAGGTGCAAACTTTGTTTGCTTACACTTGGATAAAGAATTAAACTGAATTTCTTATAGTCTAACCAAGTGCAAAACAACTTCCAAAATCTCTTGATACTCAATACTCTATGTGTAGAGTATTGATATCTCAATACTCTACATATACTTGTTTGAGAACATTTCAATTCCTTAGCTATAAACTATTGAGTTTGGCCTTCTTTGTGTAGAGACACCATACGAAACTTCTTAGCTTCTGATATGTCACTCGTTCAACCCATGTTTAGCAAAGATTAACTGCAATTCACGTTCAAGCAATTCCTCACACACGAATCAGTCCCGCAGCTACTGGAATATATGCTATTTCTATGCTCTCCTCAAAACCAATCGGAAAATTTTTGAATATTCTAATATTTTGAACCACATTAAAAATTCTTCTAATTTTGTGAATGTTTTCAAATAACAGTTTTCTTATAATTTATTTATTATTATTATTATGTAACACCTCCAGGGAGTCCAAAGACTCATTGAAGGAGGGCACCTACTCTACAACTCTCCATCTCCACCAACCAAAACTACCTTCATCACCAACGCCATCTACTGCCAACCACCACCACCACCACCAGTATTTTCATGGTCAATCACAAACATCCATTCCCATAGTGGGATTCGAATCCGCAGCCTTTTGGCTGGAGATATGGTTACATATATAATCTATAAAGTATGTAGATTTAGATGATGCTAATTCATATTTGGTAATTATTTTCTTTTCTTTGATTATTCTATTTATTTATTTTTTTTTTTTAATTCAGAGGTTTGTGTATATATATGAGTATCCAGTTAAAATTTTTTGGTAGAATTTTATTTAGAAAAAAAAAAAGTATTTATTTATATATATGATCTGTGTAGTGGAATAGTAAGTCTCAAATGCAGCTGAGTAAATCTTTATGATTTCTTATTACTAAAGAGGGAAGAAAAATTCTTAAAGGATTATCATGGCCTTTCTTGGATTTCTTTGAAATAAATTCTGAAAACTGGTCTTTTCTTTTCTTACTTGGTGTAAAAGAACAGAAGGATAGGATGTGGTGTGATCAAAAATTCTTGGAATAAATTTCCTTTATAAGTTTGAAACAGGTCATTAGGACACCTAGTATACAGTGTCCTAACGACCTGTTTGCTTGCTCCTTCCTATAATTATACTTTATAACAAATCTCTTTCTCTCTCCTCATAAGTCTCCCCACCCTATAAATTATATCATAAATGTGAATATGCATGTCTAGAGATTATAGGATAACATGTAATTTGTTCCATCCCACAGTAACTTATTAGACACTGATAATAGCACAGCTTTAAATTATTGGTAATTTGTGTTTTTTTTTTTTTTCTAATAAATGTATTTGTATTCATACCTTTCCTTCTTATGTGCTAATCATTTTCATATGGTTCGTATGTTATTAATGTAGGTCCACATATAATTCCTTACACAACCAAATATAGAATTCCCTTTAATTATTGATTTCTAATATATCCTGAAATGAACAAATTCTTTTCTCCTCTTCTGTATAGTTTTGTTTTCGATGGAAGCATACATCATAATTTGTGATGTGCCCACCTGATACACAAACAGAAAGCTTCACACAAATTCTCTCATCTCATCCCTTGGCAAGTTATGTTTTTTTCTTTTGCCTTTAAAAATAGAGAGATTAATCTTGAAGATATTGTTATAATTTCTGTTAATATTAAATTTAAAAGATAATTTTTTACTATGATTGCTGTTCCTTCTCTATGTACTCCATTTTTCCCTCCTTAATAAAATATTCTTGCATTTTGGATGTTAACTTATATACCTCATCTGCCCCATAGGTCTCTGACATATGTATCATCAGCAGCAGCTTTTTTCAGTCCACCATTATACAAATACTTCCAGTTTGACTGATCTTGTGCATCTCTCCATCATAACTAACCATGACAATCTCATCATCCCATCTTACTGCTGGTCTGCCTGGTTTCTGATTACCTATTACACCTATCAGATATATTCCACTTACGTTTTTTAAGTTTTCCAGTTTTAAATGTTCTGACATTCATTGTTGATGCATTTGCAACATTCTTTGCTGAGAACATCGCATACTCCTCATCTTCCTTAAGTGGTTTCTTGGAGAGACATATCTGCTTCCTGAAACTTAGTGATAATTAACATATCCTGTTAATTACTGCTACTGTACCATGACTGCTACTGTCTGTTCATGGTAGCATTATGGACTGTTCTGTAGTTATAGCTAAAATACTGCATCTAGTTTGCCTTTCCTCTACTGAAAAGTCCAAGGATAGGACCAGAACCTTGGAAGAGAAGACAACCCCCCCCCCCCCACTGCAAAATAAAAAAAAAAAAAAGAGAAAAGAAAAATCATCCCTAGTCCTCAAGTACTCTAATAGTGTTGGGGAGGGGGGGGGAGCAAGAGAGAGAGAGAGAAAGAGATGAAAATTAAAGAAGGGGAGGGACTAAGTCTGCAGTTAAGAAGTATATTGCATGAAGTCCAGCACTGGGTACATCCCTGTTTGCCATTTCTATATTTACTAGTAACTGTATGTTAATAACATCCAATCCATGAACTAAAGAGAAATCCACCAAATGTTTATTATCGTTATTAGCTTTGAAATTTCCCAAACATTTCTGTATGTGTGTGTTTATATATATGCTGGCCTGGTTGGCCGAGTGGTTAGCATATCTGCTCTCCAGCCAAGAGGCTATGGGTTCAAATCCTGCGTAGGCATGGTTGTTTGTGATTGTCTTCCACCTTCATACATTCATTCACCCATGTATAGATGATACATTATCCCAATATGAACTGGGTCACCATGGGAGTAGTAGACCCAAAACCTCCCTCAATGAGAGAGGCCTTCATCCTGCAGTAGGTAGAAAAATAGGCTGTTCATCATGTCATTCATCATATATATATATATTAGGATAACCAAGTAATTTTATAAGCTTGGTTATTTTTACTCCTAATCCCAAGTATGCAAAAAATGTTTGTGCCTGAAACAAAGTTCAAGTCTAAAGATGGTACAACACCAGGGCAACTCACTGTAAAGGTGGGTAAAGTTCTGATCATTATTCTTAGTATTTTCTCATAATGTAAAGCACATCTCACTAAAAGATGTATACTGCAATACATTATGGGTGGGGTCACTACCCAGACCGGTTTCAACCTTTTTTGAGGTCTCCTCAGTGAGTAGCTAGACCCTAAATACCAAGGTTTTAGTAATACAGAGCCTTATCAACTTTACCTATAGAAGTTGCAACAAGGCGTTTTTATTTTTAATAAGAATCTCTGGAGGAGATATAGATGTGATAAATTTTTTTTAACTTGGGGATTACTTGGGGATATTATATAAAATATCCCCAAGTTAAAAAAAAAATTTATTACATATATATCAGTGGCATCACGTGCCCGGCTTGTGCAACTTATGCTACAAAATTCACATCAGTTTGACTGTATGATTGCATTGTTATTGATGTGTGAAAGTTTCAACAGTGCATAGCGCATTAGCACTCATCTTAATTGGTCAAATGAAATTGATTGCAGGATAACTTTGGATACTTCAATTTATCATTTAATATAATATAATTTTAAATATGGAAAACATGAAGGTCAAATGAACAATAGCTATGCTTCATGTGCACTGTTTATGTGAGAAGCACAAAAGGTTTACGCTTCATGGTGAGATTAGATTATCATTGGCAAATACCAGAGTGAGACATGGATAATTTGAATTTTGATATGATTTTTAAATACAGCCATAAATACACACAGAAATTGGAAAAAGTAATTACTTGGGATATTATTATTTTTCCAGACTGAACCAAAGAAAGGCTGAAATAAATCATTTTACTTATTTATATGCAAGTTCCAACCTCCTTTGACTATAATCAATCATACAATCTGCAAAAGCTCTGGCAGAAAACGGGACAATCAGTAGGCTGTCAACACTGTTTCCCATTGTAAATATGGGCAAAAAAAGTTATGAATTATTTATAGAAAATTACTTGTCTGTATCAGAATCAGTTCACACTTCACACACACAAAACAGGTGAAACTCAGGAAACAAAAAACAACTCACGAGAAATAATAACATTCATTTGGATTGTTGACACAATAACCAATCAGAGCCACTTATTTCTGGATGCCATTGACTCAGCATACACCCTGCCTTGCCTTCTGGGTGGTTTAACCTCTATACCAGCCATGGTGGATGAAATAGTGAGATCAAATTGCAGTTCTTATCCATGTTATCCAAAAGAATGCCACCCGGGGCAGAGCTGACTACTACCGGGTGCGTCCCCAGGTGGCGGATCGGGGAACAGCCTTCAGATATGGAGGTTAGCTGCGATATAAGCAGAGCAATCTGGCGAATAAGCAGCCATGGACCAACAGCGACTGAGCTATCAGGGTGTGGGGGAGCAGAAGTGGCAACTCTGTCTCACTTAAAACCTCACAAAGCCCAATGACAACTCGGTGACATGGCGAGTAGTGCCGCCATTAAATAAGTACCTACTGGGGTCACTGCCCCTGACATTGGGAAGCAGCATTGTCAGTACTGACACAAGGTTGAAGCCAAATGATGACGGAAAAGCTTGTGATCAGAGATTTGCAGATGGCAATATGATTATATTGTGTACGTCTGTAATACTGCGGAGCAGAAAGCAAATGGAGAAACTACTGCTCTATCTTATCTCCAGAACAACCACCATGGCGAGCAAACCCTTACAATTGGCCCCAAGTTCCCGGCGTCCCTTAAATGGGACAGGGGTGCGAAGAATCTCCGGGCTCAAAATGGTGTCCACTTTTAAAATTGCAACTTGGAATGTCAGAACTCTGTATGAAGCTGGCAAATTAAGAAATGCCACAAGAGAAATGAAGAGGCTGGGCATCCGGATTTTGGGAATTTGCAAGACAAGATAGCCAGGATCTGGAAAGTGTCAACAAGATAATATGACAATGTATTACTCTGGGAATGATGAGAACAAACATCAACATGGTGTAGCTGTAATAGTAGATGAAGAAATCAATAAATCAGTAATAAATTGGATTCCATTTTCTGAAAGGATAATGCTGTTACAACTTAAGGGAAACCCCGTTAACATAAATATCATCCAAGCTTATGAACTCACAGCTGACAAAAGTGAAGAAGATGTTGAAGAGTTTTATGAACACCTAAAAGAGATTAAAAACCTAACAAAGAAACATGATATAAACATAGTGATGGGTGACTTCAATGCAAAAGTGGGAAGAGGGGGTGATGGAGAAATTGTTGGCGAACATGGCTTAGGCACCAGAAATGACAGAGGAGATCGCCTAGTCCAATTCTGTCAGGAAGAAGATCTAACAATAGCAAATACCTGGTTTAAACTTCCACCCAGAAGACTGTACACTTGGAAATCGCCTCAAGATAACCAACATAATATTGTCAGAAATCAAATTGATTATATACTGATAAATAAAAGATTCCACAGTAGTATAAAGAGTGCAAAGACTTATCCTGGAGCAGATATCTCATCAGACCACAATCCCATAGTTGCAGAAGTACGTCTTAGATTAAAATCAGCTAAAAAATCACAAAAGAAGAAAAAGAAAATTGATGTAGAAAAACTGAAAGACCCGAACATAAATAAAAGTGCCAAGACACAGCTTAACCTGCGATTACAACAGATTAACATAGAAGAAAATAAAAGGGTGGAATCTCTTTGGAATAGCTTAAAGAATGCCATCGTAACAACAAGTATTGAAGAAGTAGGTTATGTGAATAATATAAAACAACAGGAATGGATGACAGATGAGATTCTTTCTCTTATTGATACAGGAAGAATGTACAAAAACAAAGACCTTGCCAGGTATACAGAAACACATAACATCATCAAGAAAAAAATAAAAGAAGCCAAGGAAAATTGGATGAAAAATTTATGTACTGAAATTGAACTGCTTCAGAAGAAACATGATAATTTCAATCTGTATAAGAAAATCAACGAAATTTCCGGAAACCTGAGGAAAAAGCAAATAGTGTCTCTAAGAGACAAAAATGGAAAAACAGTTCTAGAAGAAGAGAATAAAGCACAGATTTGGATAAAATATGTAACAGAACTTTTCAATGATACTAGACAGAAGCCTATAAATATAAAAGATAACATTCAAGGACCAGCAATCATGAAATGCGAAATAGAGAATGCTATACGAACAAGTAAAACAGGAAAAGCCAGTGGACCAGATGGTGTGCAGACAGAATTTTTAAAATTAATCGAACCAGATAACATCAAACTTCTTGAAAAACTATTTAATAAAATATATGAAAGTGATGAATTTCCACCAGATTGGCCCAAATCTACATTTATCACTATCCCAAAGAAACCCAAAGCGAATTCCTGTGGTGACTTCAGACTTATTAGTCTAATGAGCCAAACATTAAAAAATATTTTTGAAAGTAATTCAGAATCGCATTTATAGAAAAAGTGAAGAAACTCTAAGTGAAACACAATTCGGCTTTTGGAATGGTTTTGGTACTAGAGAGGCCCTTTTCTGTACCCAAATATTGATACAAAAATGCATAAAAAAACAGAAATCTGTCTTTATGTGTTTCATAGATTTTGAAAAAGCATTTGACAAAGTCAGACACACCAACTTAATAGAAATCCTTCAACAAATAAGGCTAGACGAACAAGACATAAGACTAATAACAAATCTGTATTGGAATCAGTCAGCTACCGTTCAATTAGACAACATTACCACCATTGATATTAACATCAAAAGAGGAGTGAGACAAGGATGTGTGCTCTCACCACTCCTGTTCAACATATATGCAGAGGTAATCTTTAAAAAAGCATTGGAAGAATGTCCAGAGGGAATCACAATAAATGGAAAGATTGTTAACAACCTACGATATGCAGATGACACCGTGCTAATTGCAGATAACATTATGGATCTCCAAAAACTCGTTGACAGAGTATACATAGAAAGCCAAAGAATGGGAATAAATATAAACATCAACAAGACAAAATACATGATCATCAGCAAACATCCTGCCTCATCAATGAAACTGACACTCAATGGGAAAAATATTGATCAAGTGTCAAGATATAAATATCTTGGTTGCTGGCTTAATGAACAGTGGGATCCAGAAATAGATATAAAGACAAGGATTGAAGTTGCATGGCAGTCCTTCATGAAAATGAGAACACTATTCTGCAATAAAGACCTAAACATGGAAGTCAGATGCCGAATGCTGAAATGCTACATGTGGTCTATTCTGCTCTATGGAGTTGAAACATGGACATTGAAGGCGACAACCATCAAGAAAATCGAAGCCTTTGAGATGTGGCTATACAGAAGAATGCTAAAGATATCATGGACAGAAAAAATTACCAATGAAGATGTCTTAAAATCCATTGGCAAAGCTAAACATCTTGTACAGATAATCAAGAAACGAAAAACATCATATCTTGGACACATCATGAGAAACAGCAAATACCAACTTCTACAAACTATTTTGGTAGGAAGAATTGATGGCAAAGGAACTAGAGGAAGAAAAAGAATATCATGGTTTGACAACATCAAGACGTGGACAGGAAAGAGCAGTGCACAACTGCTCAGATCAGCACAAGAGCGCAGTTTGTTCGCCAAGATGGTCGCTGACCTTCGATAGAAGATAGCACAATAAGAAGAAGAATCCATGTTATTCAGTAGGTGTTACAGAATTGCATCTATATTTTGCTAGATGTCTAATAGACGTCATGGCCTGTTGGTGTTAAAACCACTGCAATGCTAAGTATTTGATCCGCTGTGCCATCTGTTCAAAGCGCTCAAAGGTGTCCATATTTGTGACCACACTCCCAGGCTATTAAGGCAAATGTGATGAAACATTTACACTTTGAAAAGTTACCTTTTCATGAAGCATTAGTATATTGTGTTTAATTTTAGGAATCATGTGAAGCCAGGAAATAATTAGGGGAGTCTTTAACAGGAATAAATGCATAAATATATCAGTGATATTGCTATTCTGCGGATATGCACCACATGCCTTGAATATTTGCCCCTGATATATATATATATATTCCATCTTTGTGAATGTAACATAATGCAGAACTTGAGAGCAGTGGGAAGGGGAAAGAACCACTGATGGTGAGTAAGCTGGATGTATATGAGGAATTGAATAAACTTGATGTCAATAACGCCATAAGACTTGGTACATCACTGCTTGTCTTGAGGGAATATTCAAGGGAACTAACAACAGCTTTAACTTACCTTTTTAACATGAGTCGTAGATTGGCCCAAGTTCCAAAGGAATGGAAAGAGAAGACAAACTTGTTCCACTTCATAAAGCAGGTGATATGACTAAGGTTTCGAATTATATGCCAGTCTTCTTGTTGGAGTTGCACTCAAGGTGTTAGAGAAGTTATTGAGGACCAGGATTCAGAACTGGGTTGATGGACAGCATGGATTTGCTTAAGGAAGATTACATTTTAACAATCTGCTTACTTTTATGAGGTGTGACAATTTAATTACTGAAATGGGTGCATAGTGTCGCCCGTGTGGTGATTTGGTTGGAGTCACGTGAGTAATCCTGTTTGTACATCTTTAAACTAATGTGTGTGTGTGTAAACCTCAAGCCAGTAGAGCCATTGCAAAAACAATAGAGATCTCTATGTTTGGTGTAAAAATTTGATTGAAATTTGGAGCAGCATGTTAACATCAAATTTTGTGTGAAAATCGGCAAAACTCCTATTGAAACAGAGCTGTTCAAGGTGGCATATGGTGTGGATGCTCTGAAAAAGTCAAGTGTTTTAGAGTGGCATAAGACATTCCAAGGTGGACAAGAAGATGTGAACAGTGACCTCAGAAGCGGGCAGCATGAAACAAAAATGACAGATGCAAATGTGAACAGAGTGCTAGATTTAGTATAGTCTGACAGAGGATTAAGTGTGCAATTAATGACTGATGAATTGCAAATGAATCGAGAAATAGGGTAGTTTTAACTGAAGAATTGGGTATGTGAAAGATTTCTGCGAAGTTTGCACCTTGGATGAACAGAAGCAATGGTGGATTCAAGTTGTTACTGGTCTTTCTTCAAATAAGCACATTTCAGAGAGTAATTATAGGTGATGAAACCTGGTGCTTGCAGTATGATCCCTAAACACCAGAGTTCTCCACATCCATAAAGAGTACGCATGTCATGTTTGCAGTTCAAGACCATTCTGGTGTGTTTCTTTGATCACAAGGGGATAGTCCGCTATGAATTCATTGAACAGGGACAAATGATCAATCATAAATGCTATTTAGAGATGCTGAAAAGATTACCAGATTCTGTTCGGAGAAAAAGACCTGAATTGTGGCCTGACAAGTGGATCATCCATCATGACAATGCACCAGTCCATAGTGCACTCATCATGGCGAGTTTCTGGCCAAAAAATTGATTACCGAATTAGGTCATCCTGCTTATTCACCTGACTTAGCTCCCTGTGATTTCTGGCTGTTTCCAAAATTAAAAACTGTGCTGAAAGGACGAAGATTTTCTTACATCGCTGATATCCAGCATAATGTGATAAAGAAACTCAAGAGTATTCCGAAAAGTGATGAATATGTTGGACAAGGAAGATGCATATACAGTAGTATATTTATATTTTGTAAAGGCTTTCAATAGATTGCCACATAACAAGCTGGTAATTAACTTAGAATGGATGGTAGATTGGAGATTGGCTGTCTGACAGGTATTAGCAGGTACACAGAGGAGGGAAGTCACTAATGGTGCACCCTGGGGGTCTGTTTTGGGGCCATTTTGTTTAATTTGTATGTAAATGACATTGGAAGAGGATTAAATATGGCGATCTACAGTTGTTTGCAGATGATGCAAAGTTGGGGAAACTTATGAGAAGTAGTGCAGATATCATAGCCTTGCAAGAGGACTTGAATAGACTTTTTGAATGGGCAAGTATTTGGAAATGTCATCGCTTTAATAAACATTGTAGCAAAGGCTAAGATTTTGAAATTTGGGATGCAGAATGTACGATTGGTGGAGATATCTTAGAGGAGGTGGAAGAAAGATCTGGGGTGATGGTGGACACGGAGTTGAAATTTCGTGGACATTTTGCTAAAATTGTGAGGACAACATAGTGGATTATGGCAATGATGCAGAGAACACTGACATGTAGAATTAAGGATGTTATGATTCTACAAGGTTTTGATCAGACCACATTTGGATTACTGATTTGGTCAACCAGTTTTCAAAGGGATGATGAGTCGTTGGAGAGGGTTCAGAGACGATTGACTAAGTTGGTTTCTGGTCTCTGGAAGAGACCAGAAATTGCAGATCTTAGTGGCTTGAAGGACAAGGAGAGGGGGGGGGGATAATCAAGACATATAAGTTGGTATAGGATTATTACTGGATTATTGTGGATCAGATTTTTCATAGAATGGGTGGAGATAGGAAGAAGAAGTAGAAGCAATCATTGAACACTGTATAAGAAGGGTGTGAGCGAGGAAGTGAGGAGGTAGGTTTTTTGCATGGTAATTGGAGGTGGTTGGAATGCATTGCCGGAAAGTGTGGTGAGAGAGAGTGAATGCATTTAAGTCAAGGTATGATGAGTTGTGCATGCGAGAGTGGGACATGCACAGCAAGTTCTCAGTACAGTTTGGTCCCAAATTGCTTTCTTGTTCCAAAATGCATTTTTGTTTATTCGCTTATCCAGGTGGATAAATATCAGTATCATAACCTAAATATCTAGTAATAAGGAGAAAGGCAAGAATTGGACATTGGGTCAGAAGTTGCAGTTGAGTTTCTGTATTCCTTACAGGCTATGTGTGTGTGTGTGGGGGGGGTTTCTTCCCACTTATCTAGCTTTGACTCTTAAGCATGGTGGGGGAGTAAAATTTGATTTGTTGTGGAGTATTCTTTCCTAATGTTTATAAGTTTCTTGCATTGTGTTGCAAAACTCTTAGGCAGGCAATATTGAGCAAGTTTAATTTATTCGTCTGTATATCTTTTTTGTTTTCTTTTCAATGGTTAGGTATTGATATTATTTGTCATAGTGCTGTTTTGATTAGTTTATTAAAGAGATGGATTTATGTTCCTTTTGTGAAGATAAAAGAAAGTATTCCATTTGTATTTTATTTATTTCTTTTTCTGTATTCTATTTTCTTTTATCTTCACAAAAAAGAAACAATTTTGTGTTGGGATGGAGAACTTTAGATTTCTCTGATACTAATAAATTGCTATTGTTTCATATGAATGCATTGAGCACATACATTATTTGCATTCACCCTACACACAGCAACTGAAATTGCAAATCTATCATTTGCATTGTAAAATACCAGTCACATATACTAAACGAAACATTATTCTGTTCTTTAAACTTTATTTCATTTAATAAACCATTTATTAAAGAAATTATGAATAACATTTTATTATTACATAATTATTAATTTTATTTTTGAGTAAAACAATAAAACTTGTGGTTCCCTAAGAATGGGATTAAGTATAACGGCTTATAATGGAAAGAGAATTAAAAAATTCCTGTATGTATTGCTACATAATTTAGAGGAAAGTCAAAAGCCAATTTAGATAATTGCTGCAAGTGCAGGTTTAGAGCCCTGCAAAATCAAAGGGCCCTAACATCTAATTCAAAAAATTGACTGTAACTAAGAAAAATCACATTTGTCATTATATGTCAATATATATGTAAGGACATTTACAGCCTTGACAATGAAGATGGTAAACAGCTTAAATTAAATTAATAAATAGAAACACATTTGTCTGTACCTGTGTATCAACATGAGCAGGCATGCAACATATAGATAAGCTACACTTTTATTTTGGGTGGAAATGTTAGTATTATAAACTACGTAAAGCATGCATGTGTAGAGGCTTAAGTGCTGTGAGGACATCATGTTAGAGGCTTAATGGATTTTTTACAACACTCAAAAAGAATTAAAATAGAATTTAATACTTCCTATATTTCGTCCTAGTCACTAGGACATCCGGGGATTACAAAAACAATTAATGTAACATATACACAAATAACAAACAATACTAAGCCCAACCACGTGGGTGACACTAAAGTCCTATCTAGGTAGAGCGCCCTCTAAGGGCAGTAGTAGGTGGCCTGGAATGTAAGGTGAGAACTCTGGTGATGAGTGTTTCCCAAATCTTCGGAAGCTTAATGCAACCGTATTTATTGAGATTTGGTTGGTTTTTGAGAGCTGCTGCCGCTTCTAAGAAAAGTCTCTCTCTCTTGAATTTGCTGTGGTGGAGCATGGTGGTTTTCTTCCATGATACCCTGTGGGTGGTGTCCAAAACATGGTCAGCCAAGCCTGAATGGCCATAGTTGTGTTTGAAGATGTAAGACTTGTGTTCCTCTAGACGGATGGATGCTGATCTGCCTGTCTGTCCAAAGTACGCCAGCTTACAGGAACAGGGTACTTTGTAAACTCCAGGCAGAGAGAGAGGAGGGAGCTGATCTTTCGTAGAACGGATAAGGGTAGCAAGTTTGCGGTGGGGCTTATATGCTGTGTGTAGGTTGTACTGTTTTAGTATCTTGGCTATTTTTTCGGATGTGCCACGGATGTAGGGTATGGTGATGGCATTTTTAAAATCTTGTTGACGAGAAGGACGTCAATAATTGTTTTTGTAATCCCCGTAGATGTCCTAGTGACTAGGATGAAATATAGGAAGTATTAAATTCTATTTTAATTCTTTTTGAGTGTTGTAAAAAATCCATTAAGCCTCCAACATAAGTAAAGCATATATTGATGAGCCCAAAACATCATGATCATCTACCTAGTAATATGTTGGGCCTCCTTTGGCTGAGATAACTGCTTGCACCCATCTTAAAATTGACTTCACTAGGCCATGGAATGTGCCCTGAGGTCTTCTTGACCAGCTAGACAGAATAACACCCTTAAGTGACTGAGTGAATCACTGCCATTGAAGAGCAGGTCCTGTGTTCCACATGATCTCGCAAATATTCAATTGGATTAAAATCAGGAGAATTAGGCATCGAAGAAAGCACATGAAATGCTTGGATATGCTTTTCAAATCATGCTTGCATAATGATCATGCAGTCTTGTGCTGAGAAGTTGCCAAACATTCTCTGTCAAGAAAGGGTTTATGTTAAAATATAAAGCTGGTAATAATGACAGACTTATGATTTTGGAGCAGTGCCATGGCTTGAGAATCTACAAAGAAAAAGTCAGTAGTGCATGGGAAGTGGGCAGAGATTGTGAGAAGCAGCATCAGACTGCATACCCAAAGTCAGGAGGATAAACCAAGTGGGAATTAAGTAGATGAGTCGAGATATTAAGCAAGAACAGTAAAAAAAGAAAACACTATGGAGGGAATATAAAGAAAAAGATGATCAACATACTCATGAGCAGTACAAAGTGCAGGCAAGAAGGGTGATTAGTTTGGTAAGAAAGGCCAAATCAGATTATTAGAGAGCTAAGCAGGCCAAAGTAAACCCAAAAGTTTTTTGTTATGTAGGGTGCTCAACATATTAAAAAATATGAATGTGAACACAGCAATGAGACTGGATGGCATGTCAGCCCATGTACTGCGTCTATGTGAAAGAGAATTGCCATTATTTCTGATGAAGTTATTCTCTTTAAGTGTCAGCTCTGGCAGAGTTCAAGGGGAGTGGAAAGATTTAAGATAGTTCCATTATAAAAAGGTGGTTCCAAGACATAGGTAGTAAATTAAATGAATATATCAGGAGTGGTTGTTCAAGTATTGGGAAAGTTGGTTAAAGATAAAATCCAACATTGGGTGCATAAGGATATGATACTCAGTAGTGAGCAGCATAGCTTTGTAAAGGATTGGTCCTATTCACATTTTATAATAAAGTGACAGCAGAATTGGATAAAGGAAATGGCTACACCACGATATTTCTGGATTTTGCAAACAATACCACATGGAAAACTATTACAGAGTTGGAGCAAATGGGAATGGATATGAAGCTAGCAGCATGGATGGGAGTGGGGTGGCTGACAGACAGACACCAGAAAGTAGTATATGCAGAGTGGAATCTATGAAAATGAAGGCGACTAGTGGAGTACCTCAGAGTTCTGTACTAGGGCTACTACACTTTAATTTACATATCAATGATATAAGGAAAGATTTAAGAGGGGACATTGTTATTTGCTATGATGCAAAACTGGAGGAGAGCAATAGTTGAGAAAGGTGATGTAGATATCCTGCGAGAGTCTCCGTAGCTCAATCGGTATAGATGAAGAAGCCCTTTGGTCAGAAAGACCTGGGTTCAATTCCTGAAAGGAATCGAACCCAGTCTCTTTTCGATTCCTGTCTCTTTTGACTAAAGGCAAGTTAGCCGATCTCATAGAGATGTAGGGGTTTTTTTTTCACTCGGAAACTCGGGTTTTCTGGTGTCCAAAAGCTAAGGATGAACTATGTTTTTACCTGTATATGAAAAAATTTTCACGGCTACAACCAAATGTGAATATAAATTTATTGGAAGCATACTAATAAATTACGTTAAACAAAAAATGTGTTATAAATTTTGTACAAATTAAATTGCAATATGTTTTTGGCAAAAGTTACAAATTTCCTAAGGATATATTTAAGAATTAATGGACAGTGCTTACAGAAAACTGTGTGGAGAGCATTTCAGTATGAAATATTATTTGTATTTTACATTATTATGTAAAACAGTAATGCATCTCCTAGGAGCTACATTTTACATTATGAGAAAATATTAAGGATAGTGATGGATCTTGCTCCGAGTTGCCCTAGTGTTGTACTACCCAGGTGTTGACTTATGTTTGGACTCGCCAATAGTTCTTAGGCATGAAACTCTTAGATTTCGATAGATTTCAATCTCCGAGTTTCGTATCCGGCTTTAAAATAATGAGGGATTTATCATCCCCTTAACTTAATTTATGCCGCCGGGAAAAAATAGCCTCTTGGCTCTTTATCATAGAAATATTATTATTATTATGTGACACCTCCAAGGAGTCCAAAGACTCATCAAGGGAGGGCACTTACTCTCCATCTTCACCACTCAATCCACCAACTACAGCAAACCGCATCATTTACACCAACACCATCTACTGCCCATCACCACTACCACTAGTATTTTCACAGACAATCACAAACATCCATGCCCATGGCAGGATTCGAACACACAGCCTTTTGGCTGGAGAGTGGATATGCCAACCAGGCAGGCATGAATATGTCCACCCCGAACTGTGATGTAGCTCTCACAGTGTCATACCATGCTTAGCACGAAGTGATTCGAGAGTTTTTGAGGCAAATTGGCCCACTCCTACTTCAGAGCAAGGATAAGACCTTGTTTGTTTTATGCAGGGGAATTTTGAGCAGCAATGTATATCCTTATTGCATCCCAAACATGTTCTGTTTTATGGGTCGAGGTCTGGGGAGCATGTAGGGCACTCAATTCGATTAATATCCTTAATGTCCAGAAGTATCATCACTGCTTATGTATGATGTGGTGTGGCACTGTCATCCATAAAAATGAATTCTTCGCCTACAGCACCATGGAACAATCAAGCATGGCATTCAAGAACTTCATTACAAATTCATTCACCAGTCATAGTACCTTTTTTTTTTCCCAGCACTTGAAGCTGTGCATTCATTAAGCATAATGCCTCCCTATACCATAACCCCAGCACCGCTGTATCTATCCCTTTCAAGAACATTTTCGCAATGGTAAGCAATACAACTATGACTTTCATGCCAGATCAAGTGTCATCTAGAATTGGAGGAAAGACTAAAATAGCTCTCATCTGTAAAGAGAGTGCATTGGTGTCTTGTCCAATTTTTATGGATACAACACCACTGAAAACATGCTCTACAATGAGCCGTGGATAAAGAGACGCAGACTACAGGCTTTTGGGCATACAGGCCTACTTGTCACAGATGCCACAGTTTGTCGAGATATCTGTACCTTTGCTTGAATGGTGCCAACTTGCAAGCTGACCTGCTGAAGAGCAAAACATCAATTACATTTTGCTCTTATAACCAAAAATATGTCTTCATGCTCCATGGTGAAGCATGGGCTACCTCTTAGCAAATGTCTGGAACATATTCCATTGGTTTGAAATGCTGCCCAGAGCCCTATAGTATATTGTATCCAGGCTCTGGATACAGTACTATGTGAGATTCCAAACTCTCTGGAAACATCAGTAATTCTTTCCCACGTGAAATCATCTAGATGATGTCTTTGAGACATTACAAGACAACCAAGTTTGTAAGTTTATTCCTTCACAAAAGGAGCTTCCTTCAAGCACAATTCACTTAATGCAGCCTTTTGTCTTTTATCCTGTTGAGTGCTACCATCTGACCCCTTTGCATGTGATGTTTATGTGTACCCACTTTCTCAGTCATACAAATTGACATAAGCTGATTCATCTGAATTTGCAGTTGTGATCTTCAGAAGTAGTGTTCATCCCTAGGTTTTGAACTGTAAAATGAATCAGTACTTTCAGTGGGAAGCCAATATTTAATGCTATTACAGTCAGCTCTTACTATAGCAAACCAAAGGGACTAACAGGAATGCTATACTTTGTGTAATGGATAGTTTGCCACTACCTGTGGAGCATTGCAATATTTTATTCATATCTATGAATAAAATATTCATAAAAAATATTCATAAATTTTAATTTATAGAGTGTTTGCTATAGTGAGGATTGACTATACTAAATTAATATTTATGAATATTTTATACAATTGTAGGAAAGTCATAGAGAAACTTACTAGACATCAGTATACTATTAATTATCCCATCACTTGTTTTTGGACAAATTTATCAAATAACATTACATAATGTTTGCTATTACATTTGAATATTATATACATAATTTCTTTGTCAATACATGTAATATTCCTCAAGTTATGAACAGGATTGATAATTTACATAGTAAATAAGTAATTATACAGTATATATATGGGGAGGCAGGAGTGATATGCATAGTAGCAGTTTTTTTTATTATTATTTTTTTTTAACAATAAGTCACTACTACGGTGATCTATAGAACATTACTCTTTCTTCATTACAGACATGGACATAATATTGAACCTAATCTGAAGGGGGATAATGGATAAGTTTCCAAGAACCATCATCCACAGAAAGTCAGAAATGGCACTGAAATGCCTTACCCTTTCAGGTCTTGTGCTGTTTTCCCACTGAAAAAAAAAACACCAAGGAAGAATACTCAACAAATTCTTAAGTTGGTTTCTTTGAGTCGAGTTAACATAAAATCCCTCTGGTTGCTGCTAATTCCAACAAGATTCCTTTTTTGATCATATAAAAATCTGTTTAGGTGTACACTGCAAGCATCCTATATTTTAGCCACCAGTAGGGAAATATGATGTGTCATATCTGGATCATGTTGTGGTTAAATCTTATACTGTGCATAATAATGGAACATCATGAACTCAGTAAAAATTGACTGACATTTACTTCAAGTAGGCATGTGAGAAACCGCTTCTACGTTGCATTATTTTTTGGAACGCAGACTTCAGATGGACTTATTTTCTGCATGTGATAGAGAATACTAAAAGAAATTTTCATTCTATTCTTTGAACCAGCAAAGAACTGAAAATAAATATTGAAACATTTTCTTGGAATAAACAGATGACCATTATTCCAAATAACAATTAGGACTTTTCATAGTAGGTCTTGAGTATTAAATAATATGAACAACATATTATTCAAGGTTGAAATAAAAATTTTTTAAATTCTGATTGTAGTGGGCTTTATGCATACTCAACCTTGAACTTATCAATTTCTAACTTATGAGTGTCAGTTTGTAGTTAGAATCCAGTGTTTTCACATCTAAGTGGTTTCCTCTCAAAAACTTAAGTATCTGTTCTACAAATAACAGCAATTTAGAGAAAGAGCCATGATTGATCCTTCTGCAATTACAGATGTTCATATTCTTTATGATATTCTGTTTCTGCTGCATGCATTTTCAATATTTCCAAGGCCATTTGTGATTAAACTGGCTTTGTTGATTATGCCTTTTATATATGTGTGTGCAGGAATGCATGCATCACTCACTCACTCACATTCTGTTTGCAGTTTGAATGCACAAACATTCCAACCAATATGTATTTCCCGACAACCATAATTTATAAATATTTGAGTCTAGTTTTAATGTTTATTCTTTGTTCTAAAACTACAGGCCCATATTTGTGCAGCATATTAGACCTAATAATAAGCCTTTCGTTTCACTTCAGTTCCTCAGTGTGTGGATGTGTTCCTTTTGAGGTTGGGATTACCTTTTAAAAAAAAAAAGCAGAAATGCTATTTGCCTCTCTATGCGAAAAACAAAAAAAAAATAAATAAAAATAAGACTGCTGTATATAACTTGATTCAGTTTTTCTGTGAAGCTGGGCTACTTTGAGCACGCATTTCACGTTATTTAATCCATAATTAAATACTGCACGAGAAAGACAGTTGCTAATAGCTGTACTGTGTCCTTTCAAGCATTTGACGTTGTTCCAGAAACTAATAATCGGTAACACTGCCGTAGGCTGCAGGCATGCATACTTGAACAAGTAATACTAACAACATGAGATACAGGAAACCAACCACGAGAACCATCTTGAAGCCGCTTTCCTTCACACCAACCTATTGAAACAAAGTAAAAAAAAAAATTATGTATATTTAATTTAGTATGTTTGTATTTTATAAATATGTATGAATTATAACTTCATGTATATGTGTTTTAAAAATTCAAATGATTATTTATTTACTGCTATTCCATTCATTGGACTTACACGACTCATTGCAAGAAACCTTGGTAATTATCCATGCAGAAAAATTTACTTCTAACTTCGATGCTCACAACACCTTGTACACGTTTAGGAATGACTTCTTATCATCCTAATATTCTGTATTCTCTGTCTTGTTGTTATCCTACTTTTTGTAGACTATACACATCATCATCAGTTGCGTCAGTCTTGGGACTGGTAGCTCAGCAGTAATTTCCCCCATTCATCGGCTTTCTTCTTAACCTCCTGGTAACTCCTCAAACCTGTGCTGTCTTTGACTTGGTCAAGAAAGCTTTTCCTTGGTCTGCCTCTTCTTCTTTTCCCCTCTATTTTGCCTTCAGTTATTCTTTTCACAAGTCCATCATGTCGAGGTATATGTCCAAACCACCTATCCCTTCTAATTTTGATCGATTTTATTAGAGTTCTTGTTTCGTTTATCTCTCTCAGGACTTGTTGGTTTGATTTTTTTTCTGTCCATTTTATTTTGTTCATGCAACGCCAGCACCACATTTCAAAAGTCTTCAATCTTCTTACATCTTCTCTGCCTAGAATCCAGGTTTCACATCCATACAGTGCAATGCTCAATATCAATGTCTTTACTAATTTTTTTTCAATTGTAGGTTGAGGTTTCCTGTTAAAATGCTTTTCATCTTAGAGAATTGGGCTTTTGTGTTGTTTATTCTTTATTATTATTATTTGACACCTCCAGGGAGTCCAAAGACTCATTGAGGGAGAATATGGCAACAGCATCGAATGATTGGTCCCCTTCCAACTACTAACCGCACTCAAACTTACTTAACTGAGCCATTAATCTTCTCTTGTTCTGCCATCTTCTGTTATTAGGCTACCTAAATATTTAAAACTTTTCACTTGTTTTATTTGTTTCCCGCTGATGTCTATATGCTCTGATAGGGATTTTATAGTATTATATAGATTTCATTAGGATTATATAGTAATTTGATAGGGATTTTGCCTGTAACAATTATTTTAGTCTTATCTGTGTTGATTTTCATTTTATATTTTTCAAGGTTATTATTTAGTAATTCTAGCATTGTTTTTAACGTTCTTCTGTTTTCTGCTACAAGGGCTATGTCATCAGCAAATCTTATACACATGACTTGCTCGCCATTTATCTTTATGCTACTATTTATTTTATCTTTGGTTTCCTGAATGGCCTTTTCAATATATAAATTAAATAAAAGTGGTGAAAGTATACATCCTTGTCTTACTCCACTCCTGATATTTATTATTTTCTCCTTATCGTTAATTTTAATCTGTCCATTTTGATTTTTGTAAATTTGATAAATTATTTTCCTATCCCTCAAATCTGTGCCGATATTAGTTAGACAATTTAGGAGTATTTGCTGGGTTTACTTTATCAAACTCTTTTTCTAAATCAAGGAAGCAAATGTAAGTATATTCTATTTTAAGTAAGAGAAGGTCTAATCTTCTCTCTATTATTGTTCTTAAACAGAGTATTGCCTCTCTTGTTCCTGTATTCTTTCTGAATCCAAATTAGTCTTCATCCAATAGACAATCTATATTTGAATAATTTTTAGCAGAATTTTGCTAACATGTGGGATTAAAGCTATTGTTCTAAATTGGCTGCATTTGTTTGCATTATTCTTTTTTGGTATTATGGTTGATTTCATAAACACCTTTGGTATTTCTCCTCTATCATAGATTTGGGCTATTAATTGATAGAGTAAGGTTTTTGTCTCATCACCTAGATTTTGTAGCAGTTCTATAGGAATACTGTCTACACCTGGACTTTTTCACTTACTCATTTCGGACAGTGCTTTATCAAATTCTTCTCACATTATTGGGGGTCCTAGATTATCTTCATTTTGATTTTCTATGCTGATATCAACATCAAGTTCGTCGCTATTATAGAGTTTTTCAAGATAATTCTTCCATTCCATTAATATATCCTCAGATTCTATTAGTAATTTTCCATTTTCATCTTTGATGGCATTGTTTTTGCTGTTCTTATTAAATTTTAAAGTCAGTTTCAGTTTTTGTTAATTTCTTTATAGGCTTTCTCTATGTTTTCTTTTTTAAATAATTCATCTATGTTATTACACTGTTCTTCCAGGTATTCTTTTTTGGCTTGTCTACGTTTTCTTGTAATTTGATTTTTAAGATATTTGTATTTGGCCACATCTTCTTCTTTAACAGCATTTTTATTAAATATAATTATAATAATAGCATTTTTATATTTTCTTCTTTCATCCATAAGGCCAAGTATTTCATCTGTTATCCAATTTTTTCTTTTTCTGCATTTTTCAATAATTGATTTGATGAATTTGTAATTAACTCTTTAATCATATTCCATCGGTTTTCAATATTATTCTGACTATTTATGTTTTCTGGAATGTTATGATCAGTTGCCTCTTGGTATCCTCTCTTTACTTCTTTACTCTTTAATTTTTCAAGGTTCCATCTTATTGGTTTGTATCTTTGGATTTGTTTCCTATGTTTCAGTTCTGTTTTTGTTAAGACAAGGTTATGGTCACTACTAATGTCGGCACCTGGATAGCTTTTGCAATTTTTTATTTGGTTTCTGTATCTTTTCTTGACCAATATATAATCTATTTGATTCCTCAGGTGCTTTCCAGGTGTATCTTCTTCTTTATGGAACTTGAAATAGTGTATTTGCTATAACTAACTGTTTTTGTGTACAAAATTCTATTAATTGCTTTCCTCTTTCATTCTTACGTCCAAGACCGAACCTTCCTGAAACATATCATTGCTCTCTTCTCCCACTATAGCATTCCAATCTCCCATTATTAGTGTATTGTCTCTGTCTTTAAAGCTGCTCCAGATTTCTTCTATTTGTTCATATATTTCTTCATCGCTATGTTGTGATGTTGGCATGTAGACCATTATAATATTGAGGTTCATTTTCAATGCTTATCGCCATTATTCTGTCACTATAGTTAATTATTGTAGTGATTAACTTTCCAACTTTTTTATGAAGCATTATTGCAACACCTGACTAGCCCTTGTTTTGTCCTGAATATATTATCGAAATTCTCCACTCCAGAAATCACCCTATCCCTCCCATCTCGTCTCACTAATGCCTAGATTGTCTATTTCAAGTCTTTCCATTTCTTTTTTCACATTTTCTATTTTACCTGGTTCTAGCAGTGTTCTTGCATTTCATGTTCCATTATTCAGCTTATTTCTTGTCTTCATTTTTGAATAAGTACCAGGATTTCATTGGCTGTTGACCTGAGAAGCCCGGTTACTTCTCCTGCCGGGCATGACTCCTTCAGTGAAGGCTCCATTGCCAATCTTGATTTCATTTTTAACTTCCATTGCTGCTTTTACTTGGGAATGTAATGTGGTGGTTTCCCCTTGCCTTCTACATCGCAGTATTGTAACATGTATGCTACAGGAGGTTAATACAAGTAGCGCTGCTGCCCACTACTATAACTATTAATGGTTAGTTGAAAGACTATACACATCCATTGATATTTATTTATTTCTCAACCACCCTCTTATCTAAGCCACCAATTTGTTATCTGTTCTGTTTTTGTTTAACTTAAATATCAACTTATCATGTGGAATACGATGTCAGATGCTTTTGCAAAATCTAGAAAGTTGTGTGTGTGTGTGTGGGGGGGTGTCATGCATACTCTGTCCAATTCATTGTCACTTTACTATAAAATGTGACAACACTTATACAAGATTCCTCATCCCATGCTGTCCATCATAGATATGATGAACCTTTTAGACTAATGAAAACTCAGAAACAGAAAATTTTATTACTCTTGATGCTTCTGTTTTGTATTCTCTGTACTGCAAAGGAAATATTTAAGCAGAAGCATCTGTGATGATATTGTCTTTCCTTCCTGCTATTTAAACAAACATGTCATAGGTGCTGTTAACTCACTTGAAGCATGTGGGTAACTCATCTAGTGCCACTGCTATATTAATATCAACTTTACTTAATATTTCAAATTGTTTTTATCCTTGCAGTTTCACTTCTTTCAACATTCCTGTTAGCCCAAATTAACATCCTACATAATCATTCCATTTACATCTGCATAAAATGCTAGCTGGTATTCACTTTTCCTTCTGTTAGTCATGTAACTGTAACATTCCTTCAGATTTTGCTTGGCTTATTCTGCTAATCTTTTATATTTCAGTTTCTCCTTCCTTGTCACATTTGTCTCTTTCCTTAGCTGTGCCTTATACTTCATGCAGTTACATTCATCCATTTCATATGCTCAGTTTATCATCCTAACTGTAGGATAATAAATTGAGGGTATGGAATGGATGTGGCCCTTGTCATTTCAAGTGAGCTAAAACTAACTCCCAGACATTAATTCCTATTTTGGCTCATCAATCTCACTTTTCATGGCTTGTTATGGTCAGTTAACTTGGGTTCTTATAAACCAAAATTTTGGTAACGAAACGGCTGTTAATCCTCTCTCCTCAGGATTAACTATTCTCGTCATACAAAATTCAATGAAGTGTGCAATAAAGAAATTCCTATGTACAAGACCAGCTCACACATGAAATGGTCTTCTAGAGAATATACTTCTCTGTCCTCCAAATATTTCATTATATTATAGTTATTCTGTTTCCTGAGCTTGCCATAGTCTCTTGTTCTACATATCTTTTCTTAGTGGTCACCTGCCTACATATCTTCTGTCAGATTCACACAATCACTGTTTGGATGAAGCATCTCAAGAATGAATCATCCAAACAGCTGCACAGATGAAATATATCAAAAATATAAGCTTCATATCCATGTTAATTCAATAGATTTAAATGTTATATTTACTTCAATGAACACTTTGCATCCATGTGATTATTGACACGTATACACATCGAGGCAGGTGTGGTGGTTAAAAGGCAAACTACTTTGAATTGTCTGTTTGATTGTGTTACTTGTGTGGAAATTGTGCTTCTTTTTATTGTTTTAAAAGTGATTTTATCCAACCTTCTGTTCCAAATGAAAGTACAGCAATAGTTCTCAAGGGTCTGAAGAATGCTATACCAACTGTAAGTATCCTGAGCTTTTCAAGAAAAAAAGATTTCTGCTATTTTAATATCAGGCATAGTAAGTGCCAGCACACTATATAGCCATGCCAACAGCACAAAGCAAAGATGGTGGCAACAAAGAGTGCTTTGCCTTGCTACTGCAGACAGACCACTTGAAGTTCTGAAGTGCCAAAGCTGCAAGCTGCCACTAGACTCATTCCAACTCTGCTAAGATGAACAAATTGATGTGTGAGCATCAACATTGATGTGTGATCAATGTTGATGCTCAACATTGATCACACATCAACACCTCAGCCAGCCATTTTTCTGTTCACTGTGCATCCTCTCCATTAAACAGTTCCTAAATCTTGTAAAGTGCTTGAACAGCTTGGTTCAGTGCCTTCTCGTGATTGACAAAACTTTCTCATGGAAAGTTGATGCAACTGAAAGAAACTAGAAGCAATTCACAATTAGAATCTTGAAGATAACATACCTAGAGTCATGCCAGCAGCACAAAGCAAAGATGATGGCAACAAAGAATGCTTTGAGTTTCGCTACTGCAGACGGACAGACCACTTGAAGTCCTGAAGTGCCAAAACTGCAAGCTGGACATTACAGAAAAGAAAAAGAGCCTTCTATGAGATTTCTGTCGTCACTAGACTCATTCCAACTGTGCCAAGATGAACAAACTGGTGCTCAAACTCCTGAGCAACCTCAGTCAGCCATTTTTCTGTTCCTTGTTCATCCTCTCCATTCAACATTTCTTAAATCTTGGGAAGCACTTGAACAAGCTTGGTTCAGTGCCTTCTCATGATTTATAAAACTTTCTCACGGAAAAGTAATGCAACTGAAAGAAACGTGAAGCAATTCACAATTAGCATCTCGAAGATAACATACCTAGTGCCAACAATCTTTGCAACCTCATTGCCTTGTCAGTATAAAACACGATTGAGGGCAATAATAAAAGAGTATAATGCAATCATCCTGAATTTCCATTCCAAACCAGATATGATGCTAAATGATAATGTTTTCAGTCTCACTGCATGTTGTGGAAATTGTGTAATGCAGGTAGATAAGTGGCATCTCATAAGTATTAACCATCCAAACAGGCTTCACAGAAAAAAATTATAACAAAATTATATAATGTATTAAATCATAAATGATTTAATACATTACTTCCTAACCACTGCCCGCTGTGTATGGGCAGTGGTTAGGAAGAAGGGATATTGAGCTGCAGGTCCTTGAGTTAAACAGCGAGGAGAAACCCTTCCAAAGAACAGTTACATGGAATGAAAGAAGACGAAGAGAAGTTGGCTTGCTGAGTTAAAAGTTGACAACAAATATTGACCAGCAGTTGCTAATGTGTTGACAGGCTTAATATAAAGATGAAGAATGATAGCAGTCACTAGTTGAACAGAGCAGCACCTTGAAAATCCCCAAAGAGACATAAGGCAGAAACGAGAAAGTCTTGTAGTGAATCTCTGGGAAAGGAATTATCGATTAATGAAGTGGCTTCGTTTACAAAAAGTTGTCCTCTTTTATGGATAAAATCTTTTTTTGTTTTTTCAGTGAATCACTCCAGATGTGAGAATAGGTAAGAAATACTGTCTTGAGTAGAAAATCTTTTTTTTTTTGGAAGTGGAAGAAGCTATGGATGTAAATCCATATCCTATTATGAGAGGAAAGGTAAACTAAGATTAACAAAGGTAAAGAGGAGATGAAATTATTATTATTATTATACCCAAGACCTCATGGAGTCAAAGACTCATCTAGGAGGTCCTTTTATCAAACACACAGCTCATCATACCATGCTTTAAACACACTTAAATTTTCTGCAGACTCCACACTCTCAGGCAAGACATTCCAATCATTCACAACTCTGCACGAAAAAACCTGCTTCTCACTCCCCCTCATACCCTCCTTATACAGCTTCCAGGTCATTCCTGGAAGCTGTATAAGGAGGGTATGAGTGGGAGATCAGGGAAGAAAACCTCTGGTTTTCTCCCCTGATCTCCCACTATTTTCTGTAGAACCTCTCCAGCATTGATCCTATAACAACACCTTAATAACTTCTAGGTCTCTATCATATCTTCCCTACTCCTCCTGTTCACCAGGCTCTGCAAGTTGCATCTTCTCAATCTTTCCTTATACTTGACATTCCAGAGGTTAGAAACTACCTTAGTCAGTTGCCTCTGAATCTTTTCCAACATCTCTTCGTCCTTCTGAAAACCAGGTGACCAAATCTGGGCACAATGGTCCATGTGTGGCCTAATCAAAGCCTTATACAATGGAACAAGAATCTCCCTACTTCTACAAGTCAGTGTCCTCTGCATCATTCCCAGAAGCCTTTGTGTTGTCTTCACAATTTTGGCTATATGCTCTAAATTTCAGATCCTTATCCACTTATCACCCCCCAGATCTCTTATTTCCTCCACCTCCGACAATATCCTCACCAAGCATAATTTCTGCATCCCATTTTTGTTTTCCAAATTTTAAAACCTTACATTTTTGCAACATTGAACTCACATCCCCATTCCTGTGCCCAATCACTCAATTTATTCAAGTCTTCTTGTAAGGCCACAACATCTTCTCTACTCTTCATGCTTCGTCCCAACTTTGCATCATCTGCAAACAACTGAATATCTCCATCCAAATCTTCACAAATATCACTAATATACAAGTTAAACAGCAATGGTCCTAAAACAGACCCCTGAGGCACACCACTAGTAACTTTCCTTTTCCTGGATATCGCTCCCCCATACACAACTTGTTGATACCTATCAAATAGCCAGTCTCCAATCTAATATTCAACCCCATCCACTCCAGTTTGACTATACTTATTATGCGGTAATCTATCAAAAGCCTTTGCGAAATCTAAGTATATTACTGTGTGTCCTTCTCCTCTGTCCAAATAAGTAAGTAGATTACTAAAACATGACCTCCCTTTAGCAAATCCATGCTGTCCATCAAAGATAATACCATTGTTGTCAACCCAATTCTGGATCCTAGTTCTCACAAGCTTCTCCAACGACTTAACTACAACACCTGACACACAGATTAGGCCTATAGTTCGATGCTTGAGTTTTATCACCTCCTTTATGAAGTGACACAATCTTGCCCTCCTTCCACTCCTTAGGAACTTGACCAAGTGCAAGACTCGTATTAAAAAAAATGTCAAGGCTGGCGTCAATTCCCTGGCACATGTCTTCAGAATACGTGGTGATATATTATCAAGTCCCACAACCTTATTTACATCTAGTTTGCTCAAATCCCCATACACCTCTTGCTCACTTACAGTCAGTCTCTTTTCCCCATTGTCAACTGCTCTCAATCTCTCCATGAAGTCACATTCACAAGACTGAAAGACCTTTATGAACTGTTCATTAAGTATCTCCACCACCATCTGCAACAGCTGTCTTTATACCATTTTCTCCAATGAATGTCATCCTTCCATAATCATTCTTTCTTTTGCTGGCTACATATCAAAAGAACTCCTTAGGATTTGTTTTGGCTTCATTAGCTAACTGATGTTCATACCTCTCTTTAGCTACCCTCACCAACCAAGTCACCTGCCTTGCCTGGTCTTTGTAGTTCTCATGGAATTGATTATTTCCACTTTTCTTATGCTGCCTCCATAATGCCCTTTTTCTCAGTATTGCATGCTTAATCTCTTTATTCATCCATTTCACTTATTTAACCTTCTCACCCTTGGAATACATTTAGACAGTGCATCTACTAGATAGTTTTTGAAAATTCCCCAAGCTGCATTGATCTCTTTTCCAGCTAATCCCCCTCATTCCATGCTACATCTGCAAGCTGTCTCCTGAGCTCTTCATAATCATCACCCCCCCCCCCTTGTAGTTCCATATATACCCTTTACTTACACTGCTAGCAACCACCCAGGTAATGACCTCATGGGTAGTTGCCACCAGCCATGAGGTGATTACTGTCTGAGGTAGTTATCCCTCAAAAACTCAAGAAACTCATTTTCTTTACTTCCAGTTTCTATCTCATCATTCCAGTCCATATTGCCATAATTAAAATCGTCCATAATGATCACTCTTTTCTTATTTGCATGGCTAATTTCATTTCATTATCACTGCCATCCACATTTCTTGGTCTATAACAACATTTAACGAAGTATTTCATTCCATTCACCTCTATCTCACACCATACTGCCTCAAAACCACTGGCACTATTTCCCTCTTGCATCTCTACTTTGTATGAACATAACTCTTTCTCTATCATCAATAGCACTCCCCTCCCTTTTTACCCCTTCTATCCTCATGAAACAAATCATATCCTTCCATCTCTATTCCTGTCAGGATGTCATCCTCATCCAACCATGTCTCACTTATTCCAACAATTTTTGGGTGACAGACTCAATTAGTGCAACCATTTTGTCTGTCTTGTATATAAACAGGCATTTGTATATAAACACAACAGCTCATTCCTGGATCTTCAGCTGGTTCCACTGATGCTCATTCGATGTGATCTCTCCATGCTCGACTGGGGCCATTTCCCTTTCTGCTTATTCATTTTAGAACCATCTTCAATTCCAACTATTTCCTCTTGATCCCAGGTCATCCCATTCCATTCCTGTCTACACATGCTCTTGGAGCATCTACCTTTCTCATGCTGTGTACCCCTGTCCACCTTGAGCCTCCCCATTTCCCTGTTCATCTTGCACACCCATTCTCTAATTTTCCATACTCATGCCACTTACTTCCTCATTCATAACCACCTCCTGCTCTTCCACATCACTTCTCACTTGATCTGATTCATTCTCTATACTCACTTCTCTACCTTCCAGCAACAGTCTCTCCAAATGACTCACAATTGTGAACTTTTTTGTGCAAAATAAGACAAGACTATTTTAGCAGCAATGAAGCTGGCAGAGAATGCAGTTAAGGCAGTGATCATGGAAGATGTGCTGTACTTTGCAAAATTTCAGCACTGCTTGGTGTTTATCAAATGAAAAAAGCAAGAACGGAACATACTATCATCGGCAGGACTATGAATAGGATTTGGGGTTATTCAGAGAAGATCATGTATGTAGGGGGGGGGGGGGGATCTGGAAAGTTCTGATAAACACCTTGAACAAAAATGTTTTTTCAGAAAATATCTTTTCTTTTAGGATATATATAAGAAGACATAAAATTAAGGTTCTAGGTTTATCAGAACTTTCCAGACCCAATTTCAAAAACTGGAAAGTTGTTGAAACTCGTAACTGATTAAGCAACAAGGAATGGCTGTCTTTTTGATAAATTTTATGAGCACCTGGTGATCTAATAACTTCCTTTAGTTTAGCGAAAGTGGGAAGTTTATCGTGTCTGCACTTCTTTAAAAATGAGATTCTGGCTTAATTAGTTAAGAGTTTCAAAAAAGGAAGTGGCATTAAATATTATAAAAATAACAGAATTGGAAGCTGATCTGTCAAATACATTACATCAAAACTTGCTACACATGGTTATTAATATTTCAAAAAATGCAGGCATTAAAGCATTTAAAACAAGCAACGTAAATCTCAATAAGAAATACCTAACATTGTTAGAACAATCGGAGAAAAATACAACCAAATTACCTGCTGACAAATGGTTAACTTATCTGGCTGTCCTCTAACTGAAGAAGCACAAGGTCCTAAGTTTGCCATTTTATCCAAACGTATTTAGATTTCATATATAATATTGAAAGGAACACCAGTCATCTGTCTAGTATTGAAGCCAATAGACTATGTTTTGAAATAGCCAAAGTGATCTATGATGTCAAACCATCAGAATTGAATATTCCACCATCAGAATTAAAAGCCCTGAACTCCTTAAAATGGAATAGCAACATAGTTATCACCAAAGCCGACAAGAGGAATACCACTGTAGTCTTTTCACTTACTAATTTCTAAATAATATCAACAACATACATCCTTGCATCAAATTCACAATAGAAAAAGAATCATCACAAGGTATTTCCTTCCTCGATGTACACATCTAACGTATTGAATTTTGATAGACAGAAGTTCCATTTCCACTTCTGTCTATCAAAAACCAATAACTCAAGCAATACCTCCAGCTTAATTATGATCCTACCAAAAGACAAAAGAATACATGGCTCACCTAAATTACATAAAAGCAACTATCCACTTTGACCTGTTGTGGATTCTATAAGCAGCCCCACGTATAAAATATCAACATTTCTGTCTAACCTTCTCCATCCCCTCATTAGACCACTGAGCTTCTTCACTCTTCACTAATATCCCTCACAAAAAGACAATTGAACTTTTAACCCAAAATTTCCATCCAATATTGTGGAATTATTCAAATTTACAATCACATCAGGTTACTTCACATGGAAAGATAAAATATATAAACAAGAGGAAGGAACAGCAGTGGGCTCATCCTTAACAACTAACTTAGCCAACTTTTTTCTCAAACACCTAGAAGATAAAATTTTTGCTTTTGAATCAAAACTAACAATACAGCTACGATATGTTGACGATGTCTTTGCAGTCTGGAGTCGCACAGAACAAGAACTTTACTCATTTCTAAATAATATCAACAACCTACATCCTTGCATCAAATTCATAGAAAAAGAATCATTACAAGGTATTTCCTTCCTCAATGTACATATCCAACTTAAACAAGATGGTTCCATTTCCACTTCTGTCTGTCAAAAACCAACTTTTCAGGTCATTATATCCACAATACATCGGCTCACCATCCATCTCAAAAATATGGCATCATAAAATATTTGGTATCCAGAGCACACAAATTTTATTCCTCTGAAGAATCTTTAAAACAAGAATTGGAAATTATTAAAGATACAGCCTTACTAAATGGATATAATCCAATAACAACTCAAAAAAATTATTAGCCACTCTCCTACACATCAAGTGAAACAAGAAAAAGCCCATAGGACTCCTATACCATATATCAAAGGCATCTCTGAACATTTGTCAAAAATTATAAAAAAATACACTCTCTGCTACCTATAAACCAATCAACCAAATGCACAATTTGTTACTTTCTCCAAAAGACCAACTCTCACCACTGATGCTCTCTGGCATATACAAAGTGCCATGTTCTTATAACTTGTCTTACTGTTACAAACAACAGGAAGTTGTTTGTAACAGTAAGGACAAAGAGGAAGATCTGTAAATAAATGCACCTCTGAACATCAAGACCACATATGTCTTGTCAAACCTCACAAATCTGGTCTCACGCAACATGGAGTTGAAAACACCAACTACAAGATCCAATGCTAACACACCAAGCTACTACATCGGTCCATATATAAACATGAGTGCTTGTATAAAGAAAGTGCTGAAGCCTTTCATCCCAGACACAGTCTTAACCGTAATGATTGTCTCACTATTCCAAAAGTCTGGGAAATTGTTGACCTCAACTGTATAAAATAAATTTATCAGTTATAATTTAATTTAATTACAGCCAAATAGTTTTTAATCCTCAAACACGCTACTGTATACATAGAGGGATTTGTTGTGCCCCCTTTCTTATAAATTCTTATATCTCTATATCAAGCCATTAAAAGTGATGTCTCTTCTATGTGGGTCACATGGTATCTCTATCACACAAAGAAATAGCCTCAGGGTAGAGCCAAAATTCAATGTGTCTAGAGTCCTCAAACGTTACCTCTCTTAAAATCCCAAGAAATTTGTATTTTTAGACTGCGCCACTTGGAATTATTAGATTAAAGATAATAACCCAATCAAGAAGTAAGTTAGAAGGTATACTCATGTGACCTAGGGTTGCAATCATAGCCTTAACCTTACTCAATTAAATTCCCGCTCAGATCCGTAATAAGTTTCACAAGCGATGCATCGAATTCTATACACAGACTCATTTTGTTAATTTCAAGCAAGGTTTATTAGCTTCTAAAATTACAGTTTACATGCATGAACAATCATCACTCTAAATAGACACATTCTAATCTAAATCAGTTAAATAGCTAAACTTCATCAGGTATGATCTCTGAACCTAATTTTCCTCAAGTAATTCACACACAAGTTAATAATTCTTTAACATCTAGATCAGTACTAAATTCCATTAATTAATTTCTATACTAACAACTGGTAACTTTAAGCATTCCTCAACATACAAATATTCAGATTCACTTAATTAATATTCACTCATGTCCCATAAAACACAATTTTCTTCAGATAATTCACACAAGTTAATAATTCTTTAACATCTACTTTGCTACTAAATTCCATTAATTAGTTTCCACACTAACAACTGGTAACTTTAAGCATTCTTCAACGTACAAATATTCAGATTCACTTAATTACTATTCACTCATGACTTGCCATAAAACACATGTGCTATAGTCCTGACCTATAATTGTATCTAAATCCTTCACTAACAAAGGACCCATATCATCACACACTCAGATTACATTCATATAAATAAACTTTATTTATCTCCACTCGGTGGTATCTCTAATTTTCTGCATCTGTTTCAGTCTATCTTCTGTTTCATTAGGACAATTCTTTGTTTCCCTCAATCTACCTCGGATTAACTTCTTCATAGTAATTACCAGCCTAGATATCGGGCGCATGCTTCTTGCTGACTTTTTAACAGCATGGTCTGCTGTTACTTTCCGGGAATCTTGGACAGGGTTACCCGTGGTAACATCGTCCTAGTCTAGAGGTATCGTTCGGCCATCCCCGAACCAGCACTAGGCTAAGCCTTCACTACTCGAGGAAATCCGAGAACTCCACACGACGAAAAAAAACCAAGAGAGTGCGTCGGGGGGGGGTCCTAACCCTTTTATATGTTCACCCTATCGGGAAAAAATAAAACTTCGCTGTTCATCTGGCACCTCGATTTCTTGTCACATGACCTCATGATGTCCGTTCTCTCCTGCTTGTTTACTCCACTCACCAAGCACGTGACCACTTGGGGCAACAGACTGCTTCCCCCCCCCCCCAAACTTCGAGCTCATTTTTCTTTTTCTTTTACAAGTTATTCTTACATTGAATTTAATATCAACACAAAACCATAACTTTCTTAATTTACACTTTATCTCTGGCAACTATGCTTTATACATATTTATCTAAATTCCCTTTTTTTTTATCATAAAATCCTCCTTGAGCTGATTAATTATCTCTTTCTTCTTAAATTAATGTATTCAATATTTTCTAATTTCACAATGATACCTACTTAGAAACAAGCATGTTTACTTAATTATTTTTCAGGATTTTTACTTCTTTGCTCGTTATACCATGATAAGTGGAAATTTAACATTCTTAACTTATCAGGGTATTACAGATTCCAATGCGAGCATGCACACTAATGTGCTTTTTTGAATGTAATTCCTATTGTTGTATAATAACTGTACTGATGATGTCGTATGATACTTAAGATGAAATATTTACATATTAATAAAAAGTTAATTACTGTGGTATATGTGTGAATTTATAGTTATGAATACTTCACTGTTTCTCTATATAAGAAACACATATAGATGTAAAACAATACTGTAAAACTATCTAGTGGTCTGTATATTTCTATAGAAAGAATAGGTGGCACAGCCTTAATAGGTATTATATATCTAAAATGCACCTAAACACCACATTAATCCCATAAAATATTTTTATTTCACTGAAACTTACCATCTTCTATCCGTCTTAGAACAGTAATTATATCAGATTCTTGGAGAGTCAATTCATCAGGCTGCTGGGCAGTATAATTCTGAATGCATTGTACTTGAGAATACTCTAGATAAGTAGATATTTTGTTTAGACTATTGTTTAACTTGGTTAAATATATATATAATCAGTTACAAGCAAGAAAAAAAAACTTTTCTTTTTTTTAATTTAAGATAAGTCCCATTATTTTATTTTTTTAGCACAAATCTCATGAACACTGAGAATTTGCATTTTCCCTTTCTTAAAAGAAATGTGTCATTATGAAATAGATAACAAGATAACATGACTGATTGTACTCTGTATTCAGTTATCTTCTAAAATGATGGAAATAAAAAGGAGCTATAGCAGTCCACCTTTCCAATGGAGTGTGGAGTGACATAAAGTTGGTCCAAGAGGCAACATCATAACAAAGATTCCAAGGAAACAAGTCATCTGGCTTGGTGATAGCAGTTCAAAGTTTGAGAAATAGATGGAGGAGAGGAGATATGATAGAAACATACAAGTTTAGTAAGGGGACTTACAGTATAGACACAAGTGAGGTTTACTGCTTATGGCCAGTAGAAATCTAGATCATCCCTGAAAACTAACTAGGGTTGGTTGGAAAGCATGTGTAGGTCTAGGTTCCTCTCATGATATGTGGAAATAGCCACTGTGGGATGTTTGAGTGCATTTTTGGTGAATATATTCATGGAGATATGATAGGTATTTAAGTAATTGTCTAAATGGGTTATCCTCTCTCTCTCTCTCAATGAGTCCTTGACTCCCTGAAGGAACATTCATAATAGTAGCATATCTAATGGTCTGTCTCCTCCTTTAAGAGACTTATTCCCGGAACTCTAAAAAGAGGAAGATCCAGCATAAACTGAAAAGAGAATATGAGAAATTGGACAAAAACTTCATTTACAGAGGTGAAAGTGGAGTGTAGATCAAGAACTCACTGGAGGATTTTTGAGAGGATTGTCTCCTGATATCTCACAACCCTATTTTAAACAAGGGGAAAGAAGAAGAAGAAGAAAGGAAATGAATATACATGTAGCAGGCCTTCACCATAAAGGGCTTACATTACTGAAAAACATTGATGTGCAAATATATAGAAAAAAAAAAAAAGGTTAGGTTCCTTGACTTTTGTGAACTTCATTTTCTCCATATAATCCTTTATTTGCACTTCAGGAATTTTCTCTTGGGCAAGTTATTTCAGGAATAACCTGCAAATTCTATGCATACAATATTTTTCTCAATGTAATATAGTATTAACATACATTATCTTTTGGCAAAGGGAAATATGGGGGTGGGAAAATACATTACCAAATGAATAGTAATCTTCTTCTTCTGCAGCTTGTCCCACTTAAGTAGAGTTGCTGTTCTCAGTGAGTCTCCTCCTGTCTTGGGCTGTAACCACATCCAAGGTCTTCATCCTCAAGTCCTCCTCCACCAGCTCCCTCCATCTCTTCTTTGGCCACTTGTGTTTCCTCCTCCCCTGCACATCCATCTGCATAATCTTTCTTCCCACATACTCATCCTCCCTCCTCGTCACATGACCAAACCATCTCAACCAAAGGAGTGGTAATGCATTTGATAAAATAATCGTCGTTTGTATCATGTAGTTTCAACCTAGCGTTTTGAATTTTCTGTTATTTATTCTACAATGAAGATGATTTAAAAATGAAAATATATAACCACAGTAAAGACATTTTAATAAAATTAAACTATTAACATATAGATATTTTCATTTGTGTATTGCAAACCATCTTCAGTGTAGAATAAACAATGGAAAATTCAAATACAACAAAAATGAATCTATGTACTATAAACAATAATTATCTTATCAAGTGCAGTTTACAAGGACACCAAATTGTAAAAAACTTATGTTGCTAGAATACTTTAAAAAAATGTTGCTGATAACAATTTTCTGGATTTTGGGAATAGTTAGCCCAATCATTTAGGTTAGGACAGTATAGAAGAGCATCACCAGCACTCCCTTTGAAGAGCTATTTGAATTTGTAGATACCCATATGTAGCAAATTTGCATCATTTAGTTGTCAATCCCAGGCTGAACTTGTGACTTTTAATCTAATGAATATATGATTGGTGCTCTGAAATTCATTGTACAACCAATCAGCCTGTGTGCAGTTACAAGGAATTTGATAGATGCAATAGCAACAATGGAGGAATTTTAACTTTAGGAGATGGCAAAAGTAGACTGATTTGGTTTTTTATATGTATTTAAAAAAGGTTAGCTTTGTAGAACACAAGGGTAACAACACTAGCCACAGGGGAATGATGCTACATAGAAGTATCTACAAATAACAATATTATTATTATTATTCAGGACCTTTTGTTAATACAGCCAACAACATTTCTTTATTCTAAAGAAATTAATATTGTGATGAGTGGTTTTGCGACAGTAAAATTAGTCTTATTACTTATTGAACAGCCCTCGTACATTGTTCTAACCCAGTGGTCGGCAACCTTTTTGGATTGAAGAGCCATGTTTAAAATTATATCTGTTAAAAAAAAATTAGGGAGTCGCACGCAGTGATGAGCAACCAATGGTCCACGGGCTGCATGCGGCGCTATCAGGTTTTTTGTGCGGTCCACGGTGTTCGTTTTGTATGGAAGAATTAGTATATTTTAATTAAAAATCTATTTTATGAATGTTGATTTTTACATGTGGATTTATTTGTTCAGGTTAAAAAATTAAAATATAGCTAAATAATGGAAAATAAATTAATACTTTCTTATCAAAGAAAAAAAAATATTCGTTATGCGGATCGAACCGAGTATTTGATTTACTATTTAACTGCTCATCACTGCTTTAAATTTAGAAACTACATTGAAAAATATTATAAATTATTTATTCAGTTTTTTTTTATTTATTTTTTTTACAGTAACAGGTTATCATACTTGTAAAACACAGGGGTGGCATGTCACATGAAATTATATGATATTTTTAAATATTAAATAATAAAACAAAGATTTTTTCCTCCTTACAAAAACATGTATAAAATCCAAAAACATACCTATTTCTTTAATTTTTTTTTTTTTTAATTTAAAATATCTTCTTAGTGCGACTTTTGCTGTTGAACTTTTTGGGATAGTTTCTCAACATGCGGTGAATATGCTGTAATTTTCATTTTCAAGCATAACGAAAGACTCACATTGTTTAGTAGGTTTCTCAACTTTTAATAAAATTAATATTAGAAAATATTTGCTTACAGAAATATGTCGATCCGAAAATCGATAGAAGCCCAAATGCGTATGTTTGAACTCACTGAATGTAAGTGTCCGGTAAACAATTCCATGTGTCAAATACAATCTGATCTTGCTTTTTAAGATCTTCTATTTCAGACCATTTTTTGTATTGCAAGGGTAGATTTTTGTCTTTCCAACTCCTTCAAGTCAGCTTTAAGATTTCTAAATTTTGAATTCCAGAAATCCTGGGTTTTCAAGTTCTCTAACTGAAGTTGAAATGCAGCCTCATCAATTCCAGCAGAAGGTGAAAAATTTAATTCGGCAGGATTAATTTCAAGTGGTCGCAATAAAAAATGACATAGTTGCCTTGTTCTTTCTAAATTCCTCAAATCTCCCATTAAATGCAGATCGCATATTTACCACAATTTCTTTGAAAAAGGTTAAATTTATGAATTATTATCAGTTTGTTATTGTTGATATTTCTTCAACGTAGGAAAATGTCTAAGTCTGTCGCAAACAAATATAATTTTTGTTCAAACGAAATCACTTCTTCTAAAACCAAAACTGCTGTATTTCCCTTTCCCTGTAGTTGCTTATTTAGTGCGTTTAAATGGGAAGTCATATTCACCATAAAGTAGAATTTTTGTAAAATGTAAATAGAATGTATAGAAGGATTATCGCATATGATTTCAAAGAGTTCAAACATGAAAGTATTAAATTTTTCAGCATTGCATGTACTATTTTCAATTGTAAAATATCCTTGATTAAATGTAAAATGTCCTTAATTTATTGCAAATGCTAAATTTAGGGTTTTTAGTTTCTAATTTAATAAATAACATTAATTTTGCATTATTCAAAAATAGATTGTTTAATAATGAAAAGAGCCACAATTATTCATTCCAAGAGCTGCATGCGGCTCCAGAGCTGCAGGTTGCCAACCCCTGTTCTAACCTAAACTTCAGTGATGGATTACTTATGCCCAAAATTCAAGAATTTGTTATTAGCAAATATAATGGATAATTTTTTTAACAATTCTAATAATGTAATAGTTTAAAGTGTGGTACTTTCACAACTGCCTTTAATAAAATAATCAATGTTTATAGCATATAGTTTCAATTTATCATTTATTCTACAGTGAAGATGGCTTGTGATAAATAAACCAAACTATCTGTACATTAGCAGTTTAATTTTTACTGGTTTTCATTTTTGAATAATATAATAGCATATGTATGCTTTAAAAATTGAACTAAAAGCATACCTTAGAAAATTCAGTTTTCTTGAAGAAAGAGTTAATTTTACTTCAGTTATTTTTCTTTTATATTTTTTTATAAACTTCCTCATAATCTTTATGCTTTTCTCTGTAACATGATTCTTCTGAAAGATATCACTGGCTGGACTATCTGCCATTTCAAGAAGACTTCATTATACTGAGTTTGTGAGCTGAAACTATCATCTTCCTCTTTGTCCTTGCTCCTGCTTGAATTACCAGCTGTTTAAGACTGTTCACAGTCAACAATGATTACTGTGATATTTAATCAACATACCAATATTGTCTTCTTCAAAGCCTTTCTGTCAGATCCTTTGAGCCTAATATTGTAGTTTCTTTTCATTTGTTAGAAATATCGAAAGAATTGCAAAATCATAATCATCTTAGGTTTAAACTTCTTTAATGATGAAGAGCAGGAAAGGTTTTATCTAACCCCAAGTTGGTAACGGTGTCAACAATGTCATATATTTATTATTATTATTAACATCTTATCTCCATGGAATCAGAGACTCATCGTGAGAGGTACACACTATTGCACACAATGTTCATCCAACCATGCCTTAAACTGATTCAATGTGTCTACATTTACAACACACTCAGACAATGCATTCCACTCACCAGTTACTCTCCATGCAAAGATCCTTCTCCTCACTCCTCTGCTCACATCCTCCTTATATAGTTTCCAGTGATGGCCTCTTGTTCTACCCCCCCCTCTCCCATTCTATGAAAAGTGTCTCTTCCATGTCAACCTGATAACAACTCCTGACTAGCTTATATGTCTCAATCATATCCCCCCCCCCTTCCTCCTGTTCACAATGTTGTGCAACTTACATTCTCTCGATCTGTCCTCGTATATATACCCCACATTCCAAAGACCACCGACCACTTTTGTGAATCTTCTCTGTACCCTTCATCATAACTTCTGTACCCTTTCCAACATATCCTCATCACCATGAAAACCAGGCGACCAAATCTGTGCACAATAATTCATATGAGGCACCAGATCAAGGCCTTATACAGTGGCATCATAACTTCTCTATTTCTGCATGTGAGGGTCCTCTGCATCATTGCTATTATCCAATGTGATGTCTTCACAACTTGTGCAATGTGGCCCCTGAAGTTCAGCTCCTTGTCTACCATCACTCCTAAATCTTCTTTCTTTAAAGTTTCCCCACCAAGTGTATATTTTGCATCCCATTATCAAATCTCAAAGAAGCAAAAATAAGAAGAGTAAGAGGGAATGAGAGAGAGGTATGGGAATGCTAGCAGATGAGGGTGGAAACAGTAGGAGAGACAGAATGAGAGAGATATGGAAGTGCTAGAATAGGAGAGAATGGAAACGGTAGGAGAGATGGAATGAGAGAGGTATGGGAATGCTAGAAGACGAGAGGATGGAAAACAGTAGGAGAGACGGAATGAGAGAGGGATATGGAAGTGCTAGAAGTGGAGAAAATGGAAACAGTAGGTGAGAGAGGGAATGAGAGAGATGTATGGGAGTGCTAGAAGAAGAGAGAATGGAAACAGTAGTAGGAGAGAGAGGTATGGGAATGCTAGAAGAGAGAATAGCAGTAGAGGAGAGGAATGAGAGAGACCTATGGGAATGAAAGAAGAGGACAGAATGGAAACAATAGGAGAGAAGGAATAGTAAGAGGTATAATGTATGGCGATTCAATGATCTGTGGTGTTCAAGATAGGATGCGTGAGGAGTGTTTGCCAGGAGGAACAACAGAAAGAGTGGCTACGGCAGTTAAGAGAGGCGAAAGGGTGGATGAGATGATTGTGATGGTAGGAACAAATGACTTGAGTGGTAATGTAAGTCGGGCAGCGAGAGATATGAGATTTTTGCTTGAGCCTGTACGGAAGAAGACAGAGAGAGGAAAAATAGTGTGCGTGTTGCCTAGGTATGATAATAACGAACTGAGCAGAAGAGCAGTAATATTGAATGGCATAATAGCTAGAATGTGTGACAAGAGAGGACTGGTATATGTGGATGCTTGGAGTGTATTTGAGGAAAAAGAGGAATTGTATGCGAGAGACCGCTTACATTTGAATGAGGAAGGATGTAGGCATCTGGAGAGATTGCTGTTCTGAACGAGTCAGTGTGTCCCAGGGAGGATGATAGCGGAGGTGGCCTCTTGTGGGAATGGATACTTGGGAGAAGGGAGACGACATCAGTTAACACTGAGCCCAGTGGAGACTAGAGGGGTTAATGCTGGGTATAGAAACAATGGCATTTATATGCTTTATACTAATGCCAGGAGTATCTGGAATAAGGGAGAGGAATTGGTGGCACAGATAGCATCAGCCTGACCAAACATTATTGGGATCGCTGAGAAGTGATTGACAGAAGAGGATATAATAACAGGAATAGAAGTCGCTGGGTACAGCATTTTTCGGCAGGATAGGAGGGGAAAGCGTGGTGGTGGGGGTACTGCTTATGATAAGTGACGACCTATGTCCTCTAAGAGTGGAGGCTTTGGAAGGCAGTGAGACAAATGATTTTGAGAGCATATGGTGTGAGGTAGAGGTGGGCAAGACAGGATATTTAGTGGGGTGTTGCTACAGACCTAGGAGCACAGAGGATGGGGACCAGGAGATGTTTAGACAGTTAAGTTTGGCAAGTGCAAGAAGAATGATTGTTATGGGAGATTTTAAGTACAGTAGTATAAATTGGAGAGAGGAAGACAGCAATAGGGGAATGGAATTTCTAGAATTCTTGAGGGATAAATATCTTAGGCAACATGTAATAGAGGGAACAAGAGGTTCAAGAGTTTTGGATTTGGTCATAGCATCAGAAGAGTTGATAATAACTGAGATGACATCTCTCCTACCAGTTGAAGAGAGCAATCATATGGTTTTGACTTGGAAAATGAATAGACATGCAGGAGTATCAAAGAGACAGGAACTTATGTGGAATTATAAAGCAGGTGATTATAACAGTCTTAGACGTCAACTTCGGGAAGTTTCATGGAGGGAGGAATTGGAAGGCTGGGATATCATTAGTGCATGGGAAATTGTGAAAGAATATTTGTTAGCAGCAATGGTAAGTTGTATACCACGAGTGAAAAAGAGGACACAATTTGGAGCAAAGTGGATGACAAACAATATTAAACAGGAATTGCATGCGAAAAAGAGGCTATGGAAGAGATATAAGGAGAAGAGAAGATACATGAAGAATATAAGACACAGGCCAGAAGAGTGACTAGTGTGGTAAGGAAAACGAAACTGGAATATGAGAGGAGATTGGCCCTAAGATCCAAAGAAAATCCTAGGGAATTTTTTAGCTATGTGGCTAGTAAGAGAAAAATAACTGTGGAAGAATGATATTGTGGGATAAAAATGGGAATAGAGTGACTGATGCAGAGGACATAGCGGAATTGTTCAACGAACACTTTATTGGAGTATTTCATCCTAGAGGAGTCAGTTTTAATACTAGAGGGATAGGGCAGGTTTGAGGTACAGGAGGAGAGTGTGTTTCAGATACTGAGTACTCTGGATGTCAGTAAAGCTTTGGGACTGGATGATATTTCACCACGAGTTTTGAGAGAATGTGCTAGGGAACTGACAGTGCCTTTAACTTGACTTTTCAATGAAAGTCTGGCTGCGGGAAAGGTACCCAGGGAATGGAAGGAAGGTAAGATAGTGCCATTGCATAAGGGTGGTAACAGACTGGAAGTGTCTAATTATAGGACAGTTTGTGTGTGTCATCAGTAGTTGTTAAGATCTTGGAGAAAGTAGTGAGGGACTGTATACAGCATTGGGCAGATGAGGGTAATGTTATCTGTGAGAGTCAACATGGATTTGTGAAAGGGCGCTCTTGTTTTAGCAATATGCTAGCCTTTTATAATAAAGTTACAAGAACATTAGATGAGGGAAAGGCATATACTGCAATTTTCTTAGACTTAGCAAAGGCATTTGACAGGGTGCCACATGATAAGCTGATATTTAAGTTGCAGCACATGGGTCTAGATGTCAGATTGGTCAACTGGATTCAGGATTGGCGTTCTGATAGGTATCAGAGAGTTGTGTATTTCAAGGAGACAGAGGGTTACAAGTGGGGTCCCACAGGACTCAGTACTAGGACCTATATTGTTTAACCTTTATATCAATGACATTGAAAATGGATAATTAAGTTGTCTGCAGATGATGCGAAGCTGGGAAGGATTATTAGTAATAGTGCAGATGTGGTAGCCCTGCGAGAGAATTTGAATAAGCTAGATAGATGGGCAAATGAATGGGGGTGGCAGTTAAATGCAGCAAAATGTAAAGTCTTGAGGTTTGGGAAACATCGATGGGATGCTGCTTACTCTATGGGAGGAGTTATACTTGAGGAAGTAGGGGAGACAAGAGATCTGGGGTTGATGATTGATAGAAACCTGAAATTCAGGGGACATATTGCAAAGGTGGTGAAGGTAACATAGAGGATTGCTGCAATTATGAGAAGGACACTGACCTGCAGAGATAAAAGGGTTATCATTCCATTGTATAAGTCTCTGATCAGACCACACTTAGACTATTGTTCTCAGATTTGGTCCCCAGGATTTGAAGGGGATAAATTAACTGTTGAAAGGGTACAAAAGATGGTTTCAGGACTGTACAATTTTGGTTATGAGGATTGGCTGAGGGAATGTGGACTGCAGAGTTTGGTGGATAGAAGAAGGAGAGGTGATATGATTGAGACTTTTAAACTGTTGAGAGTGGTTACAGGATTGACATTGGGGAGCTCTTTTGCTTGGTTGAAGCAGGAAGGAGTGATGACAAGAGGCCATCCCCGGAAGTTACGAAAGGAAACTGTGAGCAAGAGAGTGAGGACTGGTTTCTTTGAATGGAGGGTGGTTGAACTGTGGAATGCATTGCCTGATGGAGTGGTGAGAGCGAGAACGGTCAATGAGTTTAAGGAGTAGCATGATGGACTTTGTGTTTCTTGGGGGGGGGGGACCTCCCCTCGATGAGTCTTGACAGACTTTATGTTCTTACGAATGACCTCCCACGATGAGTCTTTTGACTCCATGGAGGCCTGAATAATAATAATAAAGAAATTCCAGATTGCAAGCCACCCTTTGTGATGATACAAAATAGGAAGGAACTGAAAGGAAGAACAATAATGTTTGAAAATGAGTCGGTGTGCAGTTTGTGTAGGAAATAGCAAAAAGTGTGAGAAAGTTTTCTGCTGAATTAACATATCAGTGAATCAATAATGTCGTTTTGCTAGTATATATATGCATCATGAATTCAGTCATTTAAAATTTTACCTGAACTATAGCAGTCTTCTTCACTGTTATTTCTAAGATAAGTAGAATTTAATGCTTCTATCCATCTGATCTTGTCACTCCTATTAAATAATAATAATTAATAAATAATTAAAGAAAAATACATGTGTGCAAACCCACAGTAATTTAAACATGTGCAATCATATATCCTTAGTAACTTAAAGCAGACAGCAATTAAAGAATCCAGTTAAATAATATTAACACAACATCAGGAGAAATTTCAAAAATAAATATTTAAAGCAAAATTTAATGGGCTGATTTTGGCACAGCATTTTTCATCCAGAGAACTTAAGTAGCTGAAATTGTTCACAGAACAAATACTATATGGAAGGAAAACCAAACGTACAATGCGACCATAATATTACATCAAATATTTGGTTTTCCTTTACTGAATATCCTCTGCCACACCAAAAAAAAACATTGGGATCATATATTTGTTTACATTTTTATTTTCTTTTTCTGACGTAGTTAAGTGCAGGATATTTAATTGTGCTTTTACTTACCATAGGTTATATACCATTCAGTATAGTGATATGTATTTATAAATCATATTCAGTTTACATGATAATGTAAATACCCAAAGAAGACAGAAATGAAATATATAAGCCATTGTTGAAAAGAAAGAAGTTGATGACTGCTAAACATCAATAAAACTACCAACATATTCAGAAAATGACTCTGGAAAAGGTTGTTAATCTTCAAAACATTATCTGTATATATGTATGTATGAGAAACATCAATGATGGCATTGAGTCATTACAAATTTATCTGATAAAAAAATTTCAGTAGTCAGTTTTTATTAGCAAACATGGGCTTTCATGTTTACTCCAAAAAGTAAGAATAATTCAAAAACAGCAGATGACATTAATACTGAAGAAAGGAGATAATTACTAAAAACCAGAAATAGTTGGATTAACCATAGCAACTTGTTATAATATAAAGTATGAAAAATATAATATGTGTATTGCATATTATGCCTGTTGAGATATCTGTGCTGTGTGTACAGGTGAAATTCCAAGATTCTGCATGGAAAAATCTTGCCACACGAGATTGGCACAAACATAGTGGGATTCAGATCCACAGCTTGCTGGGTTGGAAAATAGGTACATCAACCACATGACCAATCAGGCCAGCAACTTGTAAATATAATAGTATATATAATAGTATTATAATATATTATTAATATTATAATAGGATATAATATACATTATATAATATAATGCATAAGACCCTGATCAGACCACACTTAGACTACTGTTCTCAAATTTGGTCCCCAGGATTTGTTGTGGATAAATTAACTATGGAAAGGGCACAGAAGCAGATAACAAAGATGGTTTCAGGACTGTACAATGTTAGTTATGAGGATCGGCATATGGACTGCAGAGTTTGGTAGAGAGAAGAAGGAGAGGTGATATGATTGAGATTTTTAAACTGTTGAGAGGTAGTTACAGGGTTGACACTGGGGAGTTCTTTCGCTTGGTGGAACAGTGAAGTAGCAATGACAAGGGGAATCCCTGGAAGTTACAAAAGGAAGCTGTGTGCAAGAGGGTGAGGAGTGGTTTCTTTGCATGGGGGGGAGGTTGAAACGTGGAATGCATTGCTTGATAGAGTGGTGAGAGAGCAAGAATGGTCAATAAGTTCTAGGAGTGGTATGATAGACTTTGTGTTTCCTATGAGGGAACTCCTGCAATGAGTCTTTTGACTCCATGGAGGCCTGAATAATAATAATAATAATAGATTAGGTTGAGGGATAAATTAGCTTGCACCTGCTTAGTTATAGTTGACTGTCATTCCTATAACACTTTCACTTCATTTTTCATTTTGTTAAATACCTTTGTTAGTTTACTCACTCTAATACATCTTTTATTAGATAATTTCTTTAATGACTTTAATAACATTAACACAAGAAATTGAGGGCTTTCTCAAACTCAATTTCATTGCATTCTGCCACCTTTCTCTTTATTTCTGGTCATTATTATGATCATATAATGTTTTGACTATTGCTGATAAGCTCCTTTAATAAAATTTAAGCAAAATGTACTTAGTTTTGCCAGTCATTTCAAGAAATAATTTCCATTGCCCTTGACTTAAGTTACAGGGGGCAACTGCATGTGGCTTTCTGTGTCAGCATTGGGCAAAACTGCTCACCATTAATTAATCCAGTGAATATTGGAAATTTGCAGTCAAAGCTGAAGAATGAATACAATCTCACTAGACTAGGTCATATTTTAGCCAAGAAGCTACCATAGAAATCACTTATACATTTTGAGAGTCAAAGAGCAGTAGCCAAAGGCATGTCTTTGCAGGTACTAAGACACTCTGTTTTTTCTCTCTCTCTCTTTCTTGTTTTGTGTGAGAGAGAGAAATTAATTCATGAGTGAAATATATTTCATGAAATCATACAGGACAAGCAACATGTCACTATGCTGTGAGTAGATGAGTGAATCTACCCACAGCACTGACCTATTCAAATACTCTTGTAGCAGCATCACATCATCATCATCACAAAGTTACAAGATTCATCAGAGTCTGCACTCTCACTATGCTCACTATCTTACCTTTGTATCCTTCAGTGTTTCAGCACTCACTAACATTAAGTTCATTCATCTACATATTTCACTTAAGAAATCTTTTGCACTTACTGACCATATCTTTATGCAGCTTCTGATGATGGATGGGATAATTCAGTGGGGTTCTATTCCACGATGTGTCTTCAGCGGAGTACCACTGAAGACACATCGTGGGAGATTCATACTAAACGTTATTTACATATGCCTATTGTACCTCTTATTCACTGACATTGTACTCAAAGCTGTCTCTGACAATCACTTCCTATTAAAAATATAATCTAGTCTTTGCATCCTTCCTTGGTAACTATGCTCTTGCTTGGATGATCACTTTATTCTTTTCCTGCAAGTCACTTATTGAAAAATTCCTTTGCATTTCTCATGGAAAACCTTTTAGTAACTTATAAGTTGGTTATTTTCCCTTGTTTTCACTTATCAACCAATTTTTGTATACTATAAACCTTCAGGTTATCCCTAAAGCATTTCTAGACTTAACTGACATCAATATATTACAGATTATAATAATATAATCATGCCGGCTGGGGTGTCACCCGGTTAAACAAGGCCTTCGTTGTTTTGTCCAAGGAACCAGGTCGAACAGCAAAAAGTCAGCTACTGGAACAAATCTGAAAGCACACCCCAACTCAACATCACCAGAGTTAAAGATTGGTACTATCAACATAAGAAGCCTGAATGGCAAAGAAATGGAGCTAGTAGATAAGTACCAGATTGACATAATAGGGGTGACTGAAACAAAAAAGACAAAAACTGATGAGATCTTTCTGAACAATAAATACAAAATATTATATTCAGGAAATGACAATCAAGGAAAAGAAGGAGTAGCCAAAGTATTCAACACAAAATATGAGGCTAATCTTCTTGAATGGCAGGCGGTCTCAAGTAGAGTGATGTGGGCAAATATCAGAAGGGAGAATTGGACAATGCGACTTATTTGTGCCTATGGTCCCACAGAAGGTTCTACTAAGGTAGAAGTGGAGGAATTTTTTGATGCTTTAGAAAAAGCAACTGACACAATAAAAAAGGAAAAGTTGGTCCTTGTTGGGGATCTAAATAGCAGAGTAGGAAATGATTGTCAGACATACAAAAATATTTTAGGAAAAGAAAATTTGGAGAAAAGAGCAAAGCCAATAATAATGGCAAATACCTGTTGGATTTCTACTGAGGACATGGACTGGTTATTACTAACACCATGTTCCAAAATGTGCACAAATTCACATGGAGAGAAGAGGCAAGGAAAAAGAAAAGTCTCATTGACTATGTTATTTTTGATAATGATGTTTTCTCCCTGATACAGGACACCAGAGTGTACAGAGGATTTGAAATTGGAAGCGATCACTATTTAGTCTTAAGCAGGATAAAATTGAATTTCATATTGAAAAGAATAACATGTAAGAAGGTTTTAAAGCAAATAAAAGTTGAGCAGCTCTCAAATGTGAACTGTAGACTAAAATACACAAAGATTATTGAAGAAAAAATGAAAAAGTTTGAGAACAGGAACCAAACCTTGGAGATTCAGTGGCAAGCCTTGAAGAAAACATTGATTGATTCTGCCATAGAGGCATGTGGTGAGGTTGTCTGCAAGGATAAAAAAAATCAGAACTCCCTGGTGGACACAGGAAGTTAAAGAGGCAGTGAAGTAAAAGAAGAAAGCATATCAAAAGTTCCTGGTAAATAAGTCAGCTTATGCTCTTAGAGAATACAGAGACAAATGTAAGAAAGCTAAACACTGTGTAAAACTAGCTAAACAAATGTCATGGGAGGACTTTGGCAAGAACATAGAAAATAAATATCAAGAAGGTGGTAAGATATTCTGGAGGTTGTTGAAGAAGCTTAGAAATGGAGGAAAGCATGCTGTAAAAGGAGTTAGAGATGATAAAGGTTACATGAAAACAGGAGAAAAAGATATCCTTGAAGTATGGAGTAATTACTTCGAAAAATGAAACAAGCAGTGATAGCACAGTGGTAAAAAACACTCAACAGGCATACAGTCAGGAATGCATATCTATACTTGAAGTAGAAAAAGCCATCAAAGGCTTGAAATATATAAAGGCAGTAGGAGTAGATGATATTTGACCAGAAATGCTGAAATATGGTAATATAAAAGTCTTACAGTGGCTGCACTGCGTAGTTCAAAAAGCCTGGACAGAGGGACGAATTCCTGATGATTGCAGTAGAGCTCTAATAGTACCCATATATAAAAAGGGAAATGAAACTGAATGTGAGAATTACAGAAGTATTTCCCTACTGAGTGTTCTTGGCAAGATCTATGCAAGCATACTTGAAAAACGGTTGACAAGAATTGTGGAAGAAAAACTTGGTGAAGAATAAGCGGGATTCAGGCCAAATAGAGGCTGTCAGGATCAGATCTTCACTTTACGACAAATAGTTGAGAAAGCATGGGAATATAACAAAGATCTATATTTAAGTTTTGTCGACCTGGAAAAGGCATATGACAAGGTGCCAAGAGAGAGAAGCTATTCAATATGCTACAGTTATATGGTGTCAATGGGGCATTATATCAAGCAATTCTTAGTCTGTGTTTCAGTTGTAACTGGGCAGTTAGAATTGAATGAAGTACAGGAAGATGGTTTAATGTTAAATCTGGTGTGAGACAAGGATGTACATTATCCCCTCTGTTATTCATTATCTATATGGATCACATTATGAAGGAAAGTGGTATCCTTCCTACCACTTCTGATATATTTTGATATCAGAATTGGAGATGTTAATGTCAGCTCTTTGCTTTATGCGGGTGATGTTATACTTCTAAATAAATCCGCTACAAGTTTGCAAGAGTCACTGACTAAATTGAATAACTGTTGTAATAGATATGGTATGAAGGTCAGCATTAAAAAGACAATGAAAACAGGTAATTGTTGAAAATGTCAATTATGTTGTGAATGGGGAACCTGTGGAACAAGTAAAACATTTCAGCTACTTAGGCACGATTTTTACTGAAGGTAAATTAGATATGGAAATAGACAAGAATCAATAAAACTGGTATGGTAGGAAGTCGAGTGAATAAATTCCTATGGAATAAGAGAGAAATTAGTCAGAACACTAAATTAGCTGTATTGAAGACAGTGTTCAAACCAGTTTTAAGTTATGGATCTGAGAGCTGGGTCAGAAGTAAAACACTTGACCAAAGACTAGAGACCGCAGATATGAGAGTCCTGAGAAAGATTATAGGCGTGAACAGATGACAATATCAATGGCAATATCATATTAAAATGAGGATATTAGGAAAAAACTTGACATTGTTGGCATCCAGGAATGCATTAGCAAAGCTATCTCAGGTGGTATGGTCACTTAAACAGAACTGGCAAGGAAAGATTAGCAAAACAAGTGTTCTCCGCCAGGTTGGCAGGAAAACGACCCAGAGGAAGACTAAGATATAGGTGGATTGATACTGTACAGTGTGCCTTAGACGATAGAAATATAAGGTCTGATAATGATATTATCGGAGTCTTGACAAGTAACAGACTGATTTGGAGGAAAATTGTAGATAGGAAGTTAGTAATGATGTAAATTTTTCATGTAGTACTATCATATCCTGTACACCCCTTGAGGGTACATGTCAGGAATTTGATGATGATGATGTAATACAGCTTGTAATCTTTTCGGCCAAAGCACATAATCTGACACTATGAACTGGTAATTTTAGTCTTTTACTCAAAATGTCATTCTCTTGGAATCATTCTGCATGATTTTTATCATCTTTATTTACTATTATTATCTGCAATTTAGCATCATACACCAATGGTCACCTGCTTTCTTCTACATTCTGCTCCATCGCATGCTACTCATTAATGTGTATAAGAGGATGGATGACTGATAGACATTGATACTACTCATCAATGTCTATCAATCGTCCATCCTCTGATTCATGTCACCAGGTTCATATCCAATATCCAATACTGTTTGCTCCAAAAGTCATAACAGACTTCCATGCAGTATTCTGTCAAATGCCTTTGCAAAGTCCAGTAATGCTGTAGTATGCCCATTTCCTTTATATAATTCAGCCATCACTTTTATGGTAGGTAAATTACTCCCCTTCACAAAGCCATGCTGCTTCCTATAGATTATCATATTCCTATCCATTCTTTCTTGAATGAGTAGATGGAAACATGATATCTGGCTAGGATCAACTCTGCCAATACTTGAACCAACTATAGATAAGATATTGGTTGTCTATAATTTACAACCTCTGTCTCGAAGCCTCTTCTTAAGCCAGCGTTAGTAAGGTAGGGTGTTGCAGTTACTTCTTTGTATATTTTTGGGGTCTGTGACACTCCACCTTACTATTGGCTTAAGAAGAGGGTGAGAGAGAGAGAGAGAGAGAGGAAGTAACTGTCTTTCCCACTTCAGAAGTGGAGTGTATAGGTAGCAAAAGCTAAAGCATTGAATGTTTTGACGGAAGACTTGATAAGTATATACCAAGTTACATAACATCTGTGATAAGTCAGTGGACTTCATGATACAGTAGTAATGTCTTCCATATTTCTGAGTTTCATACTTCCAATAGAATCTACTTCTTCACACATGGAAAAACAATGTGTTAAAAGTTGAATTTTTGCTTACATACTGCTTATATTAACAATGTACTACCTAAATAACAGCAAAAGTATAATTTCAACTTACTCAAGTGCACAACAAAGAACGAGTTCAACAGTTTTGCCGTCATGATTTTCTGCCAGAGTCAGTTTGATCATGTGTTTGAAATTATCATGAACAAGAACAGAGAGGTGGGCATAGACATCTGTATCAGCTACTATGCTTTTGTCCCTTGGACAATAGTCAATAACATTATAGCATTCTTCACTGAAATTTTTAAAAAATGATTAAAAAATTATTAAATTAAAATTAAAAGATTAAAAATTATGATAATTTTTTTATTATAATAAAAACTTGTATACTGAAATGAGGAAACAATTAGATTCTGTTTTACATTTTTTATAGTTCATTCACTTTTGTTATAAATAATAGAGTAAGTCTGACTAAATGTCTTTTTTTTTTAGTAACTCAATTAATATACTTTTTCTGACTTTATAACTCATTAGAATGGTTTCATATTGACACTTGTACTTCAGGCAGCACTTGTCACACACACATACACATTGCTTGGAAAGATGTCAACAGACCCCCCCATGGTCAAGGTGCATCGTGCATGTAACGAGCCATGTGTTTGTAGTTGGTATAAATTTGAGGAAGATGATGCTCCCAAGTCAGTTCAACTGTGTCGAGGTGAAATGGCTGTGAGCACTGTCGGTGCCAGGTTATTTTGCAGCCTAGGCAAAGTTTACAAGTGCACCCTGTATTTCATAAACTAAAATGTTTCTAATTGACATTAAACAAAATAAAATTGTCTTTCAGGTTAAATTAATAGGGCTTTTTTTATTTTATTTTTTAATTAATTTGAAAATTCTCTGTTATAATTCATTTACAAAAAAAAAGTTATAAAATACCGAAATTTAATATTTTAAAATGCTAACATTTTAAAATAATTATCTCAACTGAATTTTAAATAGCAGTAAGTTCAAATCGTTTATGCAAGGAACAAAAAAGAACCAAGAGTTAAATAGTAAAATAGTGTGATGTGCGAGGGATAAGGAAAAAGAATCGATATATAAATCATATATCACTATTTAATTTTTATATTTTAGTAAAGTATAAATAAAGCATAACTTGAAATTTTGCACCCCTTCATGGCTTGCACCCTAGGTGGTTGCATAGTTTGCAATGCCGGCCCTGGCTGTGAGAAGGGAACTGAAGGAGTTCAACAATTTCAACATCTCAGGTCAACAACCAGTGATATCATACTGAGATGAAAGTTCAAAGAGTCAACTGCAAATGCTGTCCACAGTGGACAACCCACCACACTCACCAAATGTGACCATAGGGTACTACAAAAGATAATATGCAAAACCTGCCATTCGTCGGTTGGCATGCTAAATGCATAGTTCTGGGCATCGACTGTAACACAAATCTGCACAAAAACATTGCAGCCCTATGATGGAATCCCATGTTGTAAGCCTCAGTTCTGCCTCTACTGAGCAGATAGATCGGTATGGCAGATGTTCAGGGAACGTCTCTTACCAGAGTGTGTAACTCCAACCATTAAATTCAGAAGTGGTAGCTGGATGATATGGTCATGTTTTCCTGGTTTGGCCTTGGATCTCTGTTTGTGGTGCCACAAACACTGAAATTTTACAATCACTGAATAAAAACCATTAACTATTATATAAGTAAAAATAAACAAAAATAGTTCGAACATCTAAATTGAACTAAAACAACAGCAGACTGCCAAAAAATACTATACAGATATAAAATCAATGGAAAAAGAAGAATTTGAAGACAAAGAAAGCAATGGCATGAGATCAGAACAGGCCACTTGGCCTAAAATCCAATAGGAAGAAGAATGAAATAAATTACTATATTTACTATTTATTTATGGATGCCAGAATCAAGAATATAGGAGAAGAATTTATAGCATTGATTTACCAAAAAATATTGGCATAAGTAAAATATGGTTGGATGAAGATGAGATGAGAAATAGAGATAGTGTGATTTGGTTTTCCATATGGACAAGAAGCCCAAGGGGGGGAAGGTGCTTTTGAATTCAACATTGCAGAGAATAAAAGCTTGGAATTGTAGGCAAGCATGGGATGCTGTGTATTTGATTAGTATGGGATGTATTATAGAAGGTGGAGGAGATAACAGAACTGGAATAATGGTGGACAGGACATGAAATTAAAGGGTCACATTGGAAGAACTGTGATGACAGTACAAAAAATTCATAGCAATGATGAGGATGATATTGCTATGATTGGTGAGATGGATAGGAGGTTGGTTGATGGAGAGATATCAGAGAGTGGTTTATTCAGGAGTAGAGTCCAAAAGACGGCCTGTGACTAGTGGTGTGCCGCAGGGTTCTGTTCTTGGACCACTACTTTTCAATTTGTTCATCAACGATATAGGAAAGGATCTGAGAGGAAGTGTTCACTTGATTGCTGATGATGCAAAGTTGGGTAGAGCAATAGTGAGTGCACAGGATATCAAAATTTTGCAAGATGATTTGGATAGTTTGGAGGACTGGACTAAGGCTAAGGAAAATGGATGTCAATTTAATGTGGCAAAGTGTAAGGTTATGCATTTTGGGGTGAAAAGATTAGCAGCAGTATATCACATTGATGGAACCGTACTCCAGGAGATTGATGAGGCTAGGGATTTGGGAGTGTTGGTGGATAGGGAGTTGAAGTTTAGGGGGGCACATTGCAAAAGTGACTAAATCAGCTCATCAAATCACTTGGTTGCTGAAAAATACTTTAACAAGCAGAGACAAACAGATTATTGTTCCTCTGTATATTGAGCCTTGATAAGATCCCATCTAGACTACCGTGCCCAGATATGGGTGCCAGGGTTTCTTCTCGATAGGGAGGAGGTGGAGAGGATCAAGAGGCGAGTTACCAAGATAATAGCAGGACTATGGAATGAACTTTACGAGAACAGGTTGAAGATTTGTGGGCTGCAGAAATTGGTTGATAGGCAAAAAAGGGGTGATATGATTGAGACATTCAAATTACTGAAGGGTTTCTATAAGATTAATTCAGAAGATATTTTTGAGAAGAGGACTGGTAGTGGGAGAACTAGGGCCATCCATGGAAGCTTGGTAAGAGTGTGGTTAGCAAGGGTGTTAGAGCTAGGTTTTTTACTTAGAGAGTAGTGAATGAGTGGAATAAGCTGCCAGAGTCTGTTGTGGGTGCCATGACTGTAAATGAGTTCAAGGTGAAGTATGATAGATACCGTGTGAATGTTGAATAGTTGTTCTTAACATGATGTTGGGCCTCCCTCGAGGAGTCTAAGGACTCCTTGGAGCTGCCCGTAATAATAATAATAATAATATTAACATGAAGAGGTATAATTTCACTATAAGGCTTTCATCAGGCCATATTTGGGAAACTATATGATTTAGTCAGCTGTTTTTCAAGTAGAGGTAAATGGATTTTGGAAATGGTCCAGAGTGACTTACGTATCTGGAATGTTGGATATGAGACCGATTGAGGGAAGGCAAAGTCTAATAGATAGGAGGAGGAATGACATAATGGAGATGTATAATTATTTTTACATGCATCTTATTCACAAAAGTTGTAAACTTATTGTACATTAGTAGAGTGAGTGAGCTAAAAGCTAGATAATCTAGAAATCTTGCTTAGAGACCAAATATGAAACTCCTTCAAGCCACTTCAGGCATAATGGTCTCACATTGGAGTAACAAAAATCATCTATCACCTAATTTTCAGGAACAGAAGAGGCCATCCCTAGAAGCAGTATAATAATGTAAATTATTATACTGCTTCTAGGGATGTAAATAATGTAAATCAATGCACATCAGGTGTCTTATGTGGAAAATGTTAGGTGAGTGGAATGCATTTCACTGATGACTGCAGAAACAGTACAGGAGTTTACAATGTGGCTTGAGCATTGTGTACCAATAATCTCTTGTAATGAATCTTTTAATTCTACAGTCTGATAATAACTGTAATAGTGGTTAGTTAACAGTAGTTAATGCAGGACTGTAAATTATATTCTAGAAACAATACCCACTGAATATAATTATCAATTATACAAAATATCTCAGTTCTAGTTTCACTTACAAGGCACTCTACTATATTTTGCTATAATTATGAGCCTTATTTTCAACAACTTACTGTTTCCGCTTAGTTATAACAAGCATATCAGAGAATAAGAACAGGTACAAGGGAGTTTTTGATATACGATTAGCACGTCCAAATGTTTTCTTTGGAGAAATGTAATTTATTCGTAGTAACTCTCCTCTTTTCAGCAATTGACGGGAAGAAGAAATTACTGGAATTGCCTATATTGAAAAAAATAGTTAACAAATTAGAATATGCTATGATCTTATATGAAAAGGATAAACATTCAAGGGATAAAAAGAGAACTGCATGTTTTGTATACGATCCAGTTTCAGACCATTGAAAATATGACTATTTACATTATCTGAGAATAATCAGTAATTTTACCTACTTTGCATTCCTTAAAATCTAGTTGTCCACTAAGAAGCAGCATTTCTTCTAGTCTTTCCATCCTGCGTGCCCCTTCATTACATTCCATAACAATCTGTTAAAAAATTTAGCTATGTTTATTTATATAAACCACCATATGTATTTTTAAATAGTAAAATTATAAAAGACTACTCTTAAATTATAAAAATCATACTATTGGAAAAAATAATTAAGAATTCTTAATTGCCTTATAATAGGAACTCATCCTTCTGAACCATTTTATTAAGCAACATGTGGATTATATTAAGTTTTTCCTAAGTCCTAAATAATAATGAATGAATAATAATAGGATTCTACAACACTGTATGATGGTGTACCATCATGAAGTTTTGTAGAATGGACTCTGCCCAGGAGTCCATATGGACTCCTGGACAGAGTCCATGCCTTTTAAGCAGTGCAAACGAAGGCAACTTGATGCTGAAGGTTATATCATTATAAGTTCTCTGATCAGTTTTGAAACTTTCAAGTTTCTTCATCTAGCTATTACAAGAATCGATACATAATATCATCATTATATATGCTTAAATAGTTTGTTTAAAAATTAAACATATTAGGTGATAATATACCTGAACAATCTCACTAGAATAGGAAGACACTGACCATAAAAGCTCGGATAGTGTAATTTAAAGAATGTTTTTAAATAAAGAAATAATATTTAAATCAGCTTATTTAGATGTAGACCAGATATTTTGAAGTCTAGAATATTTTTAACATTTTTACATTTAACTCTTTAACAATCTCTATCATAGACACAGTATAGAATAGATGATCTCACATAGCAATATTTTTTTCATACACATGTATTTCTTTGAATTAACATGAAAATTTAGAAATAAATATTATTTATTTAAGACCATATATTTCAGCCTGAATATTACAGGCCATCACCAGTGGCGACAATAGTTAATTATCAAGTGGAACTCGAACAATGAATTGATTTAAGAAAGTAAGAGCCATGTGATGTTATACATAAAAAAACACAATGGTATAACTGAGGAAATATTGTGATATTAATTATTCATATTTAAAAAATTGTTGTGTGATTAGAATAAGACTTTCCCATATCTTGGAGAGAGAGAGAGAGACAGTTGTTTTGAATTAAGTTTGAACAGTGAAGTAAAGCATTAACAAATGTTTCAAATTTATACTGACATTTATGAAGTAAATGTGTTGCAGACCATAGGATATGATTGTATCGCTCGTACGTAAGATTGTACTGCTTCATAAAGGAGGTGACAAATCAAGCATCAAATTATATATCAATCTGTGTGTCAGGTGTTGTGGTTAAAGTATTGGAGAGGCTGACGAGAATCAGGTTCCAAAATTGGGTTGACAACAATGGTATTATCTATGATGGGTAGCATCACAGATTTGCTAAAGGAAGGTCATGTTTTAGTAATCTACTTATTTATTACAATATGGTGACAGCTTCATTTGACAAAGGAGATGGATATAAAGTGGTATACTTTTTTTGCAAACGCTTTTGATAGATTACCACATAAGTTGATAGTCAAACTAGAGTAGATGGTTGGATATTAGATTAGTGCACTGGATTGGAGATTGGCTCTCTGATAGATATCAACAAGTTATGTATGGGGAAGCAATATCCCAGAAAATGAAAGTCACTAGTGGTGTGCCTCAGGGGGATCTATTTTAGGGCCACTGCTGTTTAACCTGTATCTTAATGATATCGGGTCCGCACGGTTAGCCTAGTGGCTTTGCGCTTCGCAACCATATGACTGGGGAAGGAGTGTCCTAGGTTCGATTCCCGTCGGAAACGTGAGGAGCTGAAGGATCTTCCTCAGGCATAGCCAAGTTAGCCGGTCTTGGGCGTGGGCAGTAGGGTTTTTTACGCCAGTTTATCTGGTGTTTTCATCCCGCAAGCAGGCAAACCGGCCCCGTGAACACACAGGGATACAGCCAAGAATACCTTGAGGCATAGGAGTGACCATTCTATCCTCATATTTCGGTTACGAAATCCAAGCATGCTTGGAAGGTTGTGGGCCTTAAAGGCCTGTTAAAGCCATTGGGATAGATAGATAGATTAATGATATCGGGGAAGATTTGAATGGGGATATTCGTCATTTGTAAATGATGCAAAGTTGGGACAAACTATGAAGAGTAGAGTAGACTGAGTGAATGGGAATAGGAGTGGAAACACTAGTTCAATGTTACGAAATGTAAGGTTTAAAATTTGGAAAACAAAGATGGGATGTAGAATTTACTCTTGGTGGAGATATATTGTTGGAGGTGGAGAATATAAGAGATCTTGGGGTGATGATGGATAAGGATCTAAAATTAGATGAAATATTGCCAAAACTGTGAGGACAGCACATCGAATTCTGGCAGCGATGCAGCGGACACTGACTTGTAGAGGTAAGGAGATTCTAGTTACATTATGTAAGGCTCTGATTAGGCCACAAATGGACTACTGTTCACAGATTTATTCACCTGATTTTCAAAAGGATGAAGATATGTTGGAAAGGGTTGAGAGGCGATTGGCTAAAATAGTTTCTTATCTGCAGAATGTTCAATATGAAGAAAGGTTGAGATGATGCAATTTTCATAGGATAGTGGATAGGAGGAAGAGGGGATGATATGATAGAGATGTACAGGTTGGTAAGAGGTTGTTATAGGATTAATGTTGAAGAGGTTTTTCATAAAATGGTGGGAGACTGGGAGAACAAGAGGTCATCCCTGGAAGCTCTATAAGGAATGTGAGCAAGGGAATGAGAAGCAGGTTTTTTGCAAGGAGAGTTGCGAACGATTGGAATGCATTACCTGTCAGCATGGTGTCTGCAGAGAATTTGAATGTGTTTAAGGCATGGTATGATGAGCTGTGTGTATGACAAAAGGGATCTGCTAGATGAGTCTTTGACTCCATGAGGTCTTAGAATAATAATAATAATAATAAAAATAATATTGTGGTCTGTATCTATTCCATATTGTGCCAAGCTAAATTTCTCAGATTTACTGCTGTTGATATAAGATTGGTATTGTTGTATTCTCTTTTCTACAGCATCCAGTTTGTACAAAGTAAGAATGATGACAGTCATTAAAACTTGGTAGACACCAGGGAGAGTTAGAGGGGACCGTTCTTACTTTGGACAAACTAGACACTCTGTAGAAAAGAGAATACAAGAACACCAACCTTATATTAGTAATAATAAATCTGAGAAATCTGGCTTGGTACAGCCAGGAATAGATACAGTCCTTGATATTCTATGGTTTGAATCATGCTTACTTCATCGATGTTGGTATAAATTTGAACGTTTGTTTAAAGAAAGCACTGAGGCCTTATTTCACCATTTGAACTTAAATAGGAACTATTTCCTCTCTCTATCTAAGATATGGGAAACAGAGGCAGCAAATTATAGACCAATCAGTGTCTCAGAAGTGGTGTTTAAGCTATTGGAAAAGTTGGTTAATGGCAACATTCTGAACTGAGTTGATATGAATATAATGCTCTATTGGAGACAGCATGACTTTATGAAAGGGGGGATGGTCTTGTCTTACTAATTTACTCACTCTCTACAATAAACTCTCAGTTAAGATGGATAAGGGAAACAAATACATAATTATATTGCTAGCTTTGCAAAAGCATGTGACAGGACACCACTTGAAACCTTGTGCAAGTTGGAGCAAATGGTAAATGGACATAAAGCTAGTGACATCGATGTGAGGACAGCTGATGGATGGACATTAAGAGTAGTATAGATATCAGAAAGGTGAAATGACCAATGGTACAGCATGCCTCTGTACTTCGACTACTGATGTTCATATTGTACATTAATGAAATTGGGAATGATTTGAGAGAGAATGTCTAGTTGTTTGCAAATTATGCTAATTAGAGAGGACAAAAGCTAATAAAAGTGATGTAGAGATCCTGCAAGATCATCTAAATCCATTGGTAGTTTGGACAAAGTATAATAACCAAATATTTAGCTTAGACAGTGGTAAATGAGTAGAATGGGTTACCATTAGATGTCCTTTGTCAGTGAATGAGTGAATAAAATGCTAATTGAGACCCTTGGGTTACAATGAGTCACCAGATTGTTGTGTAAAGATAATAATCAAATCTGAAAATAAACCCCAACTCAACACCACCAGAGTTAAAGATCGGTACTATCAATGTAAGAAGCCTGAATGGCCAAGAAATGGAGCTAGCTGAGGAATTAGATAAGTACCAGATCGACATAATAGGGGAGACTGAAACAAAAAAGACCAAAACGGGTGAGATCTTTCTGAGCAATAAATACAAAATGTTATATTCAGGCAATGACAATCAAGGAAAAGAAGGAGTAGCCATAGTATTCAACACAAAATACGAGGCTAATCTTCTTGAATGGCAGTCAGTCTCAAGTAGAGTGATGTGGCAAATATGAGAATGGTGAACTGGACAATGAGACTTATTTGTGCCTATGGGCCCACAGAAGGTTCTACTAAGGTAGAAGTGGAGGAATTTTTTGAGGCTTTAGAAAAAGCAACTGTCACAATGAAAAAGGAAAACTTGGTCCTTGTTGGGGATCTAAATAGCAGAGTAGGAAATGATTGTGAGATATACAAAAATATTTTGAGAAAATTTGGAGAAAAGAGCAAAGCTAATAATAATGGCAAATATCTGTTGGATTTCTGCTCAGGACATGGACTGGTTATTACTAACACCATGTTCCAACACAAATTCACATGGAGAGAAGAGGCTAGGAATAAGAAAAGTCTCATTGACTATGTTATTGTTGATAGTGATGTCTTCACTCTGGTGCAGGACACCAGAATGTACAGAGGATTTGAAATTGGAAGTGATCACCATCTAGTCTTGAGCAGGATAAAATTGAATTTCATATTGAAAAGAAGAACATGTAAGAAAGTTTTAAAGCGAATAAAAGCTGAGCAGCTCTCAGATGCGAACTGCAGACTAAAATACACAAAGATGATCGAAGAAAAAATGAAGGCATTTGAGAACAGGAACCAAACCTTGGAGATTCAGTTGCAATTGTGGAAGAAAAGCTTGGTGAAGAACAAGCTGGATTCAGGCCAAACAGAGGCTGTCAGGATCAGATCTTCACTTTACGACAAATAGGCGAGAAAGCATGGGAATATAACAAAGATCTGTATTTAAGTTTTGTCGATTTGGAAAAGGCATATGACAAGGTGCCAAGAGAGAAGCTATTCAATACACTGCAGTTATATAGTGTCAATGGGGCATTATATCAAGCAATACTTAGTCTTTATTTGAGTTGTAAGTCAGCAGTTAGAATTGAAGGAAGTACAGGAAGATGGTTTAATGTTAAATCTGGTGTGAGACAAGGATGTACATTATCCCCTCTGTTATTCATTATCTATATGGATCACATTATGAAGGAAAGTGGTATTAAACATGATATCAAAATTGGAGATGTTAATGTCAGCGCTTTGCTTTATGCGGATGATATTATACTTCTAAATAAATCCGCTACAAGTCTGCAAGATTCTCTGACTAAATTGAATAGCTGTTGTAATAGATATAGTATGAAGGTCAGCAATAAAAATACAAAGACAATGAAAATAGGCAGAATCATTGAAAATGTCAACTGTGTTGTGAATGGAGAACCTGTGGAACAAGTAAAACATTTCAGCTACTTAGGCACGATTTTTACTGATGATGGTAAATTAAATATAGAAATAGACAACAGAATCAGCAAAGCGGGTATGGTGGGAAGTCAATTGAATAAATTCATATGGAATAAGAGAGGAACACTAAATTAGCTGTATACAAGACAGTGTTCAAACCAGTTTTAACTTATGGATCTGAGAGCTGGGTCAAAAGTAAAACACTTGACCAAAGACTAGAGACCGCAGATATGAGAGTCCTGAGAAAGATTATAGGCATGAACAGATGACAATATCAATGGCAATATCATATTAAAAACGAGGATATTAGGAAAGATTTTGACATTGTCAGCATCCAGGAGTGCGTTAGCAGAGCTAATCTCAGGTGGTATGGTCACTTAAACAGAATGGGCGAGGAAAGAGTAGCAAAAGAAGTGTTCTCTGCCAGGTTGGCAGCAAAACGACCCAGAGGAAGACCAAGATATAGGTGGATTGATACGGTACAAAGTGCCTTAGACGATAGAAATATAAGATCTGATAATGTTGGAGTCTTGACAAGTAACAGACTGATTTGGAGGAAAATTGTAGACAGGGAGTTAGTAATGATATAATTTTTTTCATGTAGTACTATCATATCCTGTACATCCCTTGAGGGTACATGGCAGGAATTTGATGATGATGATGATGAGATAATAATCATAATGGAGATACCTATGTAAATAATAATGATGATCAAATATTCTTCTAAATTGAATTTACGGGCTACCGAAAATTCACAAAGAAAACACACCACAACGACTTATAGTCAAAGGTATAGATAGCCAGAATTATCACTTAGCCTAGAAATCAGTGGTAACACTCAAGGAGATGGTAGGTCATTCCCCCTCCTATATCAAAAACACACAATACTTCATAAATATCATCAAAGACATTACATTAGACAAAGATGATTTATTAGTTTTTACATCTCTGCCCTCTTCACGAATGTCCCAATCAATGACAGAATCCTTCTTTTACAGAACAAATTCCCTCCAGATATCACAGCGCTCTTTGCACATGTATTTGCATTCTGGTTATTTTGTATGGCAAAATGTTTCTACCTACAAAAAGAAGGCACAGCCATGGGCTTGCCATTATTCCTCCCCCCCCCCCATTGCTAACTTTTATATGGACCATTTTGAGCAACTTGCATTAGATTCCTCTCCTTTAAAATCCAAAGTCTTGCTTAGATATGTTGATGATATTTTCGTGATCTGGTCCCATGGCTGCCAGACACTAGACACATTCCTTTGCCACCTAAACAAACAACACAAACGCATACAGTTCACAATTGAGATTGAAAAACAGAACACACCTCTGTTTCTAGATACACTGGTCACACGTCTTCCTTCTGGCCATCTTTCCTTCACTGTGTACAGGAAACCAACACATACTGGCCAATATATATATATACATAAACTCCTACCACCACCCAACACAAAAACTACGTGTCATTAATACTCTAAAAAACAGAGCTCTGAAGATCTGCTCCAGTGAATAGGCACTGAAAGACGAATGTAAAGTTATCAGCAATACTTTTCAAAAAAATGGGTACAGCCAAAACACTATGAACAAAATTCTCTACAAAACCTCAATAAAAAACAAAGACAAACCAGAGTAGAATAAAACTATAACAATTCCTTACATTAAAGGCAACCCAGCCATGCTTAGTGAAAACTTGACATGCCGGTCCCAAGCCCGGATAAATGGGGAGGGTTGAGCGCAGGGCTAGCAACCCAGTCTCAGAAAAAAATCTTTGCTATGCAAATTGAAACCTTCCAAAATGTGATACCGGATGAAGAAAATAGAACACGAACTGCCATGAACATGAGGCACCTCTGTGAAAGCCCTTCTGGGGAAGCAGAGGGCGGAAAAAAAATGACAGACACCTTACCAAAAGACAAGCTTAGACTGGGATGTTGGAATGTTAGAACCATGTCTGAAACTGAGAAGACATACCAAGTCTCGAAAGTTCTAGAAAAATACAGAAAAATATAGAAATAATGGGATTAAGCGAAACAAAATGGATAGGAACTGGAAAAATCAAATTAAACTCTGGTCACTACTTAATCTACTCTGGGAACCAAAATACGAATGACCACACAAAGGGAGTTGCACTAATGATGATGACAAAGAAGGCTCATGGTGCACTAGTGGAGTGGAACCCCATATCCGAAAGAATACTAAACGCTAGATTTTAAGCCGGCAAGCAGAACATCACATTAACTGCTATATATGCACCAACAAATGATGCAATCCAGGAGGAGAAGGATAATTTTTATAACATGCTACAGAGAAGTATATAAACAACAAATAAAAAAGATATGCAACTTATAATTGGAGACTTTAATGCTAAGGTTGGAAATTATAATACTAATAAAGAAACTGTTATGGGAAAGTATGCAGAAGGAGAAATAAATGAAAATGGAGAGTTACTTATAGACTTTTGTATGTTTAATCAGCTTGTAATAGGAGGGAGTCTTTTCCAACATAAAAAAATACACAAGTGGACATGGATAGCACCAGATAGAAAGACGAAGAACCAAATAGACCATGTACTTATATCAAGGAATTGGAGGAAATCACTCCTGGATGTCAGAGTTAAAAGAGGAGCCGAGGCATATTCAGATCACTTTCTCCTAACAGCTACCATGAAAGTAAAAATATTTAAAAATAAAAAAACAGTGCACAATAGGAAGAGGTTTAGAATTAAAAAACTCAAAAACAAAGAGATTAGAAATAAATTTATAACAACTCTACAGGATAAATGGGATAAACTCGAAAAAAGAGAAGGAGATAACATAGAGGGAAAATGGACTAAGATTAAAGACATACTAATGAGCACATCAGAAAAGATATTGGGATTTTGAACTAATACAGACAAGGAATGGATATCAGAAAACACCAAATTAAAAATAGAGGAGAGAGATAGAATAAAAGAGAAACTTACAGATTGGCAAAAATGTTGAACAAGAACAAGCAGAAAGATATAGAGCAATTAACAAAGAAATAAAAAGAAGTGCAAGAAATGATAAAAGAAAATACACAGAGAATCTATTATTATTATTATTATTATTACGGGTATCTCCATGGAGTCAGTAGACTCATCGCGGGAGACCCAAACTAGCAAAACAATATCTGTCATATCTCTTCTTGAATTCATTTACAGACGAAGAGCTCACAACTAAGTCAGGCAATGAATTCCACTCATTCACCACCCTCCAGGCAAAAAACCTTGTTCTGACACCTTTGTTAACCACACTCTTCTTTAATTTCCAGAGATGACCTCTTGTTCTTCCATCACTTTCACACAGCTGAAACATTTCCCCTGCATCAATCCTATAAAAACCTTTTAGTAATTTGAATGTTTCTATCATATCCCCTCTTCTTCGCCTATCAACCAATCTCTGCAATCCACAAGCTCTCAATCTATCAATGTAGGGAGCATTTTTTATATCACTCACCAACTTGGTCACTCTTCTCTGAACCCTCTCCACAGCCTCCTCATCTCCAAGGAATCCAGGTGACCAGACCTGAGCACAGTAATCCAAATGTGGAAGTATCAATGCTTTATAAAGGGGAATAATAACCTCTTTATCTCTGGATGTCAGTGTGTTCCTCAACAACCAAGTAATCCTATGTGCAATCTTGGACACCTTAGCAATGTATCCTCTGAACTTCATCTCCCTATCTACCAATACCCCTAAGTCCCTAGCCTCATCAATCTCTTGGAGTACCTTTCCATCGATGTAGTACACAGCTGGTAATCTTTTAATCCCAAAATGCATGACTTTACACTTTTCCACATTGAACTGACATCCATTTTCTTTTGCCCATTTTACCAGCTTATTTAAATCCTCCTGCAAACTTTCAACATCAGCTTGATTTTTTATTGCACTACACAACTTTGCATCATCAGCAAACAACTGAATATCTCCCTTTAAGCCGTTTCCTATATCATTTATATACAAATTAAACAACATTGGCCCAAGCACAGAGCCCTGAGGCACACCACTGGTCACCTGCCTCATTCTGGACTCGGCTCCTCCATACACCACCTTATGGTATCTCTCCCTGAGCCATTCTCCTATCCATATCACCAATTTAATATCCATTTCCATCTGCTCCAATTTGCGTAACAGTGTTCTATGGGGTATCCTGTCAATAGCCTTAGCAAAATCCAGAAGTACCACTGTGTAGCCAGTTCCTTTGTCCAACTCAGATGTTATTCTATTATGAATAGTTAATAGATTGCTAAGGCAGGATCTACCTTTAACAAAACCATGTTGGCCTCTATAGAGTATCATATCCTGATCCACCCATTCTTGAATTTTGTCTTTAACCAACTTTTCCAATACTTTTACCACTACTCCTGAGATGGTGATTGGTCTGTAATTCAATACCACAGTTTTAGAGCCACCCTTATGCAAAGGAACCACTTTGCCTAACTTCCACTCCCTAGAGACCATACCAGAGTTCAAACTTAAGTTAAATATCCAGGTGAGAGGGGTTGACAATTCATTTGCACATTCACGCAACACCCGAGCTGATATTCCATCTAAGCCTACCGCAGTGTTTGCATTTAAGTTTTGCAATATATTTAATACCTCTGATTCTTTAGCTTCAATTCTCACATTAGGTATTGCTGTAGGTATAGAGATATCCTCACTTGGGTGATAGACATTTGAAAAGTGATCACTCAGTAACTCGACTATTACATCTGATTTTGTCACCTCAATACCATCAGCACCCACTAAGGTTATCCTTCCGAAGTCATTCTTCCTCTTACTTGCCACATAGCGGAAGAACTCTTTGGGATTACCCTTGATCTCTTTGGCTAAGGTCTTCTCATAATCTGATTTAGCTTTTCTTACTATGCTGGTAACTTTCCTAGCTTGAGCCTTGTACTGCTCATGGGTGTCCTGATCGCCTTTCTCCTTGTAAATTCTCCATAACCCATAGCCTCAAATGAACTCTTATTCACATGTCTATCATCATGATATACTACTTTCTTTGGCTGCAACACATCAGCTATCATCAACAGTACTCCTCCCCCTGTTCTATCTTCTCTATCCTCCCTGAAAATAGTGTACCCATCACATTCAATTCCAGTGACCACATCTTCTGCTGACAGCCAAGTTTCACTAATGCCTACAACTTTTGGTGAGATTTCACTGACTAATGCCAAAAATTCTTCTCTCTTATTTCGAATGCTTCTAGCATTGGTATACAAAAATTGCAGATTCCCTCTAGATCTTGTACCGGCTTTAGAACTGATATATAAGTCATTAACTACCGTAGTCCTATGCCGATTTTTATCCCCTCTCTTCTGCAATTTATTCAGCCTATAAGGATCAATAAATACACAATCAGTGCTAAAGTTTCTCTCTCTTACACTCAACCTTTTCAATATTAGTTTCCCTGCCCAATAACTTCAACCTGTTCAGAAAACAATAACTTCTTCAATCGCTTATGTCCTTCCATGTTAAGATGCAGTCCATCTCTAGCATACAACTGCCTTTTTCCTTCAAACACACTCCAAACATCAACAAACTCCAGACCTCTTTTTCTGCACAAGAGGCAGAGGATGCTGCATATATAAATGATACTAGAAAGTTGTATGATATTACAAGGAAATTAAGTGGAAAAAGAAACAAATGGATTGTTCCTATTATACAATAAAGAAGGAAAACTGTTATTAAATGAAAAAGAACAGATAAATAGATGGGTGGAATTCTTCTCAGAGAAATTTCAAGAAATGACTGATGGTGACGAGAGCCTAGAATGAACAAAATGCATCATTAGATATAAATTTGAACGAAATAACAAAAATAGATTTTACAAAAGCAATAACTCAGATAAAAACAGGTAAAGCACCAGGAGCAGACAACATACCAGGCGATATACTAAAAGCAAATCCAAAACTTATAGCAGAGATATTATATCCCTTACTAAATGAGATATGGCAGAAAGAAGAGTGGCCTATGGAATGGAATATTGGATTACTGATTAAATTACCCAAAAACAGGAACCTATCTGAATGCAAAAATTGGAGAGGTATAACATTGCTGAGTGTTATAAGTAAAATATTAGCAAGGATAATACTAGAAAGAGTCAAAATAGAAATAGAAAAATAACTAAGAACAGGCAGGATTTAGAGCCAATAGATCATGCACTGACCACATTGCTACTTTACGAATTATCATAGAATAATCATTGGAATGGCAGGCAAGCTTATATTTAAATTTTATCGATTTTGAACAAGCTTTCGACAGTATAAACAGATCTTCCCTATGGAAATTACTTAGAAATTGTGGACTCCCAGAAAAAATAATAAGAATAATTTAAAAAATGTATGAAGATTTTGAAATTAAAGTAATACATGGAAATACTCTCTCAGAACCATTTAAAACAAAGACAGGAGTAAGGCAAGGCTGTATACTCTTCCCTACTATGTTTTTAATTGTCGTAGACTGGGTGATGAGAAAAGTATCTCATGGAAATACTGGACTACAGTGGTTACTTCAAAACCAACTCCACGATCTAGATTTTCAGATGATATCTGCTTACTTCACAGAAGCACCAACATATAGAACAGAAAACAACAACACTTGTAGAAACAGTCAAAAAAGACCAACTTTTTTGACTGTTTAATAAAAATAAATAAAGGATAAATAAAAATAAAATAATGTTGATGAAAATAAATGCAAAACAAAATAAACAAATAACAATAGAAGAAATACCACTTAAAGAAGTAGAACAATTCATATACCTTGGTTCAATAGTATAAAAGGAGGAACTACTGAAAATATAAACAGAAGGAAACAGCTGGCTTATTCAACTTTCAACCAACTGAGAAATATTTGGAAAAACAAGAATTTGTCTATAAAATTCAAAATGAGAATATTTAACTCAAATGTAAAAGCAGTACTAATGTATGGATCAGAAACTTGGATGTTAAACAAAACGATAGTTAACAGTGCTCAGGTCTTCCTAAATAAGTGTTTAAGAATGATACTGGGAATATATTGGCCAAAACAAATATCAAACGAAGAACTATGGCAGAGAACAAACCAGAAACCCATGTTGCAAACAGATACGTGAAAGGAAATGGAGATGGTTGGGGCATGTGTTGAGGAAAGAAGATAAAATAATATGAAACAGGCTCTAGATTGGAACCCACAGGGTAAAAGAAGACGAGGAAGGCCAAGAGAAACATGGAAAAGAACAATACTGAAAGAAATAACAAATATTAATAAAAACTGGAACCAAATAAAAGCAGAAGCAAAAAACAGAGGCCGGTGGAAAATGGTGATGAAAGACCTATACTCTCAGGTGGAGTGAAGAGTATTAAGTACATTAAAGGGACATCAGAGAAAATAAACAGAATACTACAAAAATACAACCTCAAAGCTACCTTTAAACCTCCTGCAAAATTAAAAAGCTTACTCAACTCATCCAAAGACCCACTCCCTCCGCTGGCCCACTCCGAGGTATACCAGATTTATTGCACCTGTAACATACCATATATAGGAGAAACAGGGTGCACAATTCCTATCAGACAAAAAGAACATAAACGAAACATTAAATATAATAACTATGGTGAAGCTGGCCTCTCTGATCATGCCCTGAACACCTTACATAGAATTGACTGTGTAATTCTATGTAAGGTATCTGAACAATAATGATGGTCTAAAAATCCCAAACATATGGTAGGCATATATTCGACCCACGGAACCTTCCTCTCTAAGAGCAACTATAAACAGGGTTGTAGAAAATCTAGGATCCTAAATCAAAAATAACAATTGTAATGCTAAAATTAGGACATCATTGTTACTGAAAGAAAACTAGCTGTAAGAAAGAATGTTTATTCATGTTATCATAAATAGAATTTAGCTATTATTATTATTTTTTTTTTCACTAGAGGTCATACCAGTAGAATAACTTGTGATCAATTCATTGTTTCTCTAGCTTACTGTATGTAATGTAACTTAGCTTGTCCTGTATATTTGTATATGCTCCAGATGATGATCTTGATGTGAAGATCGAAACGTTGGGATATTAAAAGAGTTATTTATAACATGGTTGTAAAGTCCATAATTTCTAAAATGAATGCCGATCACCATGTAACACTAAAAGAAAGGACCATTTGTCTATATTTTAGCATGTTATGTGAATGCGAAAAATCTTTTGAATGGTTATTCAGGATATATTTGCCATATTTTATTTAGTCATAATACTTTTATTCTACATAGTTGAATGAGCAATGCATTGTAGAGATCTGTAAACATTTATGTAAATTTTTTACTTTTGGTTTCAACTGCTCAGGTTGTTTTACTTAAATGTAAATGTAACATCACATTGTGCATAAATAAAGCAACTTGTGTATTTGCAGTCTTTCAAATCAGTTTTAAATTTTTAGTATTGGCATTGTTGAATGGTTGTATCTAATTTATAAGATACAACTAAAACTAAAACCAAAATTTTAGTTTCTTGCCTCATAATTATCAAGCCTAAATTTAATGGGCTGTAACACAACCTGTCTGAAGTTCATACCCTAGGTCAAGTGAAGTCTTGCATAATTGGTTGACAGCAACTATATTCAACTCTCACTGTAGCAGACACTATAACACATTCTGAAAAGTCCCAACCAAAGCCTCATAAAAGAAATTTGTCCAAGCAAACTATACATTACCTTCACCACCATATTGCAAAGGTGGTGAAGGTAACACAGAGAATTGTTGCTATAATGAGGACACTGACCCCGCAGAGATAAAAGAGTCATCATTCTGTTGTATAAGACTCTGATCAGACCACACTTTAGACTATTGTTCTCAAATTTGGTCCCCAGGATTTGAAGGGGATAAATTAACTGTGGAAAGGGTACAAAGGGGAATAACAAAGATGGCTTCAGGACTGTACAATGTTAGTTATGAGGATCGGCTGAGGGAATGTGGACTGCAGAGTTTGGTGGATAGAAGAAGAAGAAGAAGTGATATGATTGAGACTTAAACTGTTGAGAGCTGGTTACAAGGTTGACACTGGGGAGTTCTTTCACTTGGTTGAACAGCAGGAAGGAGTAATGACAAGGGGCCATCCCTGGAAGTTATGAAAGGAAACTGTGAGCAAGAGGGTGAGGAGTGGTTTCTTTGCATGGAGGGTGGTTGAACCATGGAATGCATTGCCTGATAGAGCGGTGAGAGTGAGAAAGGTCAATGAGTTTAAGGAGTAGTATGATAGACATTGTTTTTCCTAGGAGGGACCTCCCACGATGAGTCTTGATAGACTTTGTGTTTCTTAGGAAGGACCTCCCACGATGAGTCTTTTGACTCCATGGAGGCCTGAATAATAATAATAATAATAATAATTTCTTTAACTGGTTCTCAAGTTAGTCAATCTCTGGCACCGGCATGCCATTTCTTAACTCAGGATTTTCATCTGATAAACTTAAGAAAATTGTCCATAGAACCCACATTATTTCAGACAGTAATATAATGTGTTAGGGTTACGGACTATAAAGTGGCAGTACTTATCTGACGTCTCAAATTAATGATAGCCTTGTGCCAGCCATATATGATTGGCTAATGGTAGAGTTTGACTGCCCCTCAGGCTCCAAAAGTTAGATAGGATTAAGATGGCCTTGCCTACTCCCTATGGGAATAAAAGGCATTAGGGGATTTTTTTTTCTTTAGTTTTGTTTTCACCACATCTTTCACTCAGCATTTTGTTCCTCAATATATTCACAACTTATTAGCTGCAGAAAAATGTCACAAAAAGATTCTTGTAATACATATTTATCAAAAATTGTTTTATATAAGTGATTCCCTTCAATTGTATAATAAATTCTTCAGAAAATTTAAAACTTGCCAATGTATTAGACATATAAATCACTGATATGATTATCAAATGGGTTACCTTGTGCAGAGAGTCTAGTGTTGATTTGCAAATGCTATATGATGGGCAATGTGGAGACAACCAGTGAAATATGACATCAATCATCTGAGGCATACGAGAAATGTGTTGTATGGGAAGGATCAAAAATGATTCCAATGACAGACCTTGACATTCTGGGCTACTTTCTAAACTTTTCAAAATTTTCAAGAAGGAGGGTTTTTTCCTATAAAATTAAAGAATAATACCCAGTGAAATAATTATTACAATGTCAAAGAAATAAGATCAGGAAATTAACCTAGAAAAAGCAAAGCTGTTTTGATGTCTGAATTTATTTTAAATACAAGAATAACCAGTATAGTTGAAAGTAAATAATTCATTTGTAACAATACATTTTTAATAATATAGCCAACTCTGACTATAACAAACTCTCTATTGATACAGCAAACTGAAAAATCCTGACTAATTCCTCATAGACACAATGCACAAACAACAAATTCACTATAGCAAATTGTCTACTAGAAACTCTAATCATATGGACCATAAGAGTTTGCTATAGTGAGAGTTGACTATATAATAACTTTACAATAAAATAATATTCTGCATAAGTAATATTACATAGAGAAACACATTCATGCAGAGTGAAAAACACTATGCAGAAACATGCAATTAGTTAGTGGGAGGAGGGACAATAATGAAAAATTGGGAAAAAATATTCCATGTGATAATTACAGGATAATTAGAAAAGAAAAATCAAGAATTAAGATTACAATAAGAAGGAAGCCGCTACTCCATTAAATCAAAGAGAAAGGAATGTATGTGGAATTATAAGGCAGGTGATTATAATAGTCTTAGATATCAGCTTGGGGCAGTTCCATGGATGGAAGAATTGGAAGGGCAAGATATCATCAATGCTTGAGAACTTATAAAGGAATATTTATTAGCAGCAATAGCAAGTTGTATACAGTACTGCAAGTGAAGAAGAGAATACAATTTGGTGTAAAGTGGATGACAAACAATATCAAACAGGGGCTGAAGGTAAAGAAGAGGTTATGGAAGAGATACAAGGAGAAGGGTGGAGAGCAGCTGCATGAAGAATATAAGACTCAGGCCAGGAGAGTGACTAGTATGGTAAGGAAGGCAAAACTGGAATAAAGAAAATCCTAAAGAATTCTTTCGTTATGTGGACAGTAGGAGGAGAAATGATTGTAGAGAAATGACATTGTTGGATAAAAATGGGAAGAGAATGATCGATGCAAAGAACATAGTGGAGTTGTTCAATGAACACTTTATTGGGATATTTAATCCTGGAGAAGTAGATTTTAATACCAAAGTAATAAGGCAGGTTCAAGGTTTAGAAGTGCAAGAAGAATGCATTTCAAATACTGAATACTCTGAATATAAAGCAATGGGACTGGATGAGATTTTGACACTAATTTTGAGAGAATGGGCTAAAGTACTGACAGCTCCATCGAACTGGCTTTGCATAACGGTGATAGTGGACTGGAGGTGTCAAACTACAGACCAGTTTGTATTTCATCAGTACAGATATCTCTCGATTAACGCAGTTAATTAATCCCTCAATGTTACCGCATATATCAAAATCGCATTAATCAAATGTAATAATCAATGGTAAAAATTACAATTCGTCCATGATCGATTACTGTATTAATAATTCGTTTTATATACTACTCTTTTAGGAAAGATAAAAAATGAATGCAAAGTAAATGTTTAATAAATACCTACATGTTTACATGTAGTACCTACATTAATATATACATTAATAATACCTACATGTTGTACCTACATTATTTACTGCAATTTTTTTTATCAAAAGAAGTTATCAAGAGTCGTTTGCACAGTTTTAGTTTTTTTCTTATTGCCATAAATTCCACGATAACAAGCAAAATGACTCTCCAGACTTCGGTAAACAAGCAATAAAACATAAGGAAAAAACACTGCAAATATAGTATATGATAGTACAAATAAAGTGGATATTGAATCCAACATTATTTCATAACTGATGTTATATCACCGTTATGTGGGGGTGGCTGACTATTCTGTATATCTTTAATTTCTTTACTTTCCTTTTACTTTATTTTTAACATTAAATTTTGTATCTCTTACTATCTCAGACTTCGGTTGCCGACAGATTTGTATAGATTAAAGACTGCGCCAGCCGGCAACTAAATTCTGATACAATATCCAATAATACTCAACAAAAATGTAGGTATGCAGTCGTGGTCCAAGACTGCATACCTACATTTTCGTTGAGTATTATTGGATATTGTATCAGTCAAAATTACAGTCAAAGCTGTAACATTGTAGTTACAGCTTTGACTGTAATTTTAAATTTGTAGTTACAGATTTGTATAGATTAAAGACTGCGCCAGCCGACAACTAAATTCTGATACAATATCCAATAATACTCAATAATATCTCCCCTTGCTATGTAACGTACATAGCAAGGGGAGATTCTTGCTACACGACGGCAAGCTCTACATAGCTCTACAAGCTCTACTAGGTGCTGATGAGCCTCGGAGACGAGACACAAGAAATCTGAGATAAGAGACAAGAGAAAAGAGGGCGATTCAAACTCCCGCCGAAACTTTTATACTCCGAAACAGCTCCCTCACTCGGTGGTGTCGTCACGCATACGGCGGCAGCTGACTGGATGCCGTGGCTACGAACTGTCTTTACATGCCTTTAAACTTGTACTTAGCTTATACATATTTATTCGTTAATACTACATGACTTTCTACTTCAATTCATTCACAATTACTATCTTAATAAACTTATGGGCTATCTTTACAATGTTTAGAATTTACACATCTGGTCATTTACATTTTCCTGGGACATTATTCGGTACATTTCCCATCAGGAGGCATAAGCATGTCCTTATCCCTTCCTTCTGAGGTAACGTAACGTTGGGTGGGAAAAGGGGATGACTCATCACTTTTTCCGACACAACACCGAATAGAGAAACTACAAGAGTTTCATGCCGAATACTGTATATAGAAACTAAAAGTTTCGGCGGATGCAAGCATAAGCAACCTTATGGGCAACACGTAGTAAAGGTGGAGTAAGTTCCAGATCACTTTCCTTAGTATTTTCCATAAATGTAAAGCACATCTAGATGATATGTATGATAAATAAACCTTTGGCTCTCTATTTCAATAATACAGGGTGTTCGGGATAAATTTGACATATTTATAATTAATTATATTTTTCCGTAAGTTACATGTATTAACACACACTTCTCTTCATTTAAAAGTTTGGACCCTTCTTCATTCATATACAAGATGTCAGAAAGGATGGATAGCTGGAACCCACCTGAATCATGGAAGAGAATAACTTGTATCATGATGATTCGTGCCCGCCATCAAAATAAGGATATTACGACTGCTGCCCAATGCTCCCTGAATACAGTAAAAACAATCAGGCATGAACTAGAGACTTGCAATGGTGACTACGAGGATGTAGCAAGAAGAAAGATCCCTAGCAGACGATCTGATTGCGTTCGTACAGCAGAATTCCTCGCAAATCTGCAGGAACAGGTGTTGAAGAACCCTGGCATTGGAATTCGGGCTTTGTTCGTGGAGTTGCTAACTGTAGTCAAGCCCTGGATAACAAGGGTAGCCAATGGTAGGCCGTATGTATGGCAGCAGGATTCGGCCCCTTGCCACACCTCTGGGAAAAGTCAAAAATGGTTGTCTGAAAATTTCTACGACTTCACCAGTCCAAATGTTTGGCCTCCAAACTCCCCAGACCTTAACCCCCATGGATTATTTTGTATGGGGCGCAGTTGAAAAAGACACCAATCGCACTTCCAGTAATACAAAAGCCCAGTTAATGGATAAAATTAAAACAGTTTTTGCGGCCCTTCCCAGGGAGACTGTAGCATCAGCTTGTTCGAGGTTCCGAAGCAGAATTGAAGCTGTGATCGATGCTAATGGTGGTTATTTTGAGTAAATCTTGTTGATAGTATTGTAATTAACTCTGCCTGTAATGTTTTTTTGTCAATTCATTAAATTTAATAGATACAAAGAAGATTTTCTTTTTCCTTACGAAACTGTCAAATTTATCCCGAACACCCTGTACATGATGGTTTATTTATTTTCAGTTACAATCTAGAAATTATTGAACAAAGAATAAATAAATAAAAAAAACAACTAAACTAAACTATACTGACATCGTAGATTGCGGTATCTCTCAGATACAATTTATTGTCAAATATCTAAAACCTTTACATAATATGTTTTAAACCAAACTGACAGCAAAAAACAGTGCAGAATATCACTCGTAACATATGAATACACAGATACTCATGACCTCCAAGTTATACACTGAATTGTGTAAGAATATTTATATTAAACATTTTGCATATATCTGTCAGATCAGCTGCGAGCTCTGCAGGGTTAAAGGTGCGTTAATCAAAACTCTTGTCGCATATATCAAGGGATTGTTGCAATTAATTTCATTGCGTTAAGCAAGGGATACCTGTAGTTATTAAGATTTTAAAGAAATTAGTGAGGAATCATTTATAGCATTGGGCAGATGAGGGTAATGTTATCTATGAGAGTCAGCATGGATTTGTTAAGGGGCACTCTTGTTTTAGTAATATGATTGGCTTTTATAATAAGTGACAATAGCAGTTGATGAGGAAAAGGCATATACTGCCATTTTCTTAGACTTAGACCATCTATCTAGCTTATTCAAATCCTCTTGCAGGGTTGCCACATCTGCACTGTTACTAATAATCCTTCCCAGCTTTGCATCATCCGCAAACAACCGAATATTCCTTGCAATCCACGGACAACATCATTGATATAAAGGTTAAACAATATAGGTACCAGTACTGAGCCCTGTGGAACCCCACTTGTAACCTTCTGCCTCTTTGATATTGCTCCACCATACACAACTCGCTGATACCTATCGGACAGCCAATCCTGAATCCAGTTGACCAATCTGACATCCAGACCCATGTGCTGCAACTTGAATATCAGCTTATCATGTGGCACCCTGTTAAATGCCTTTGCTACAGTGGCGCACCCAGAGGGGGGGCCAAGGGGCCCGGCACCCCCCAAAGAAAAGGAAAAAACACTAGAAAAATTTCCAAAAATCTTTTCCTAATTAAAATTCATTTTTTTTTTATTTATGTTGTGTGCTACTTATGAATTAGCGATCACTGCAGATGCTCAGTTATAGGTCGTATGCGATGTGTAGTGTGTATTCGCAAAACGTCTACTCAACTCGCCCCCCCTCCTGAACTTTATCATAAAAGGCTAGCATATTGCTAAAACAAGAGTGCCCAAGAGTGAAAAGGACCAACATCCTGTAACCTTACAGTTCCAATCTAATTATATCCTTAGATTTACCCTCCCTCCCTCCCTCCCCTCTATGGAGTTAAATAAAGGATAAAGTGTACACATCAAAAGTAAAGTAATTCACTAAGAGTTAAGACAAAAAAACAGAGCTGCTGTAATTATGATAGTTACATAAAAATGTTGGAGTATGCATGGCAAGAACTGAGCTATGGGATGGTTGCTGAGCAACACATGACAACACAAACTCATATTGGAATTCAACCCAAATCAAAAATTTGATACTCCCAACTATTATTCACAATATTTCTGCTTAATTTGTCAGTAAATATTTGACTCAAACAATTGCATTTAAATACTGGCATTCCAGCCTGATCGGTTGAGTGGTTAGCATATCTTCTCTCCAACCTGCAGGTTGGCATCCCACTATAGTCTCAGATGTATGTGATTGTTTTTATGTGGCAGATGAATTTCATTACCCAGTGTGAGACCACCTAACCTGATTATTGGAAGCCTGAAGTGGCTTCAAAAAGTTCCATGTTTGTTCTCTAGAGAAGGATTTCCCAGGTAAAAAATGAATAAAGAATACAAAAAAACTTTAGGTTTATAACTTTACAAACCTAATAATAATGTTTTTAATTATGTAATGCATATATACCTAACAGCTATTGAATATGTCCATGAAACATCATACAACAATTAACAGTTTCCCAATTTGAAATAATTTCCAAAAGAATTAATGTCACAGAGTGGATATGCATTAGCAACTCAACAAATACGTGCAGTTTAAATACACTGCACGTATTTCCATTCATATCCTATAACAAGTCCGATATACAGGGTGAATATTTTAAACATCATGCTATTTCAGTCACTCATAATATGAAAATTACTTAGCATAAATGAAAAATATATTTACATACGGTGCAGAAACAAGAAATCCATTATACATGGAGAAAATTGTAATATGACTCACTTATAGTGCAATTGTGAGCATATCACAATGTGCTCATTGGTTGGAAAGACTTGAGTTTGAATCCTATTTATTATATAGCAAATTATATAGCCTCCACATTACAACTAGAAGAACAAAAGTTTGATTCTTGTTGTGATGAGAGGGAAATCTTTATGCGGGCTTTTTCATTTGAAGGTGAGTTAGCTGATCTCATATGGAGGTAGCAAGGTTTTTTCTACCAGAAACTCAGGTTTTTCATCCCATGTACAGGCAAATTGGCCATGAGCACGCACAATTTATAGACAAAAAATACAGATGGTGGCATTGTGTGTGTTTGGAGAACTAAGTAGTAGGGGGAGATGGTGAGATGTGTGTGTGTAGCAGAGTAGAGTGCCCTCCCACGATGAGCTGTAGGACTCCTTACAGGAGGTATCACATAATAATAATCATATGAATAGCCTTTATAAGAGCTTTTCATGGTTGGCTGAATTCAAGTGGAGGTGTCAGCATTGTTTTTTTTTTCCTTCTTCTTCCAGAAACACAGGGTTTTCAACAAGCAAAATGAAAAAAATCAGTCAGATAACACAAACAATTAACAGATATCATATACCATGCTCATAGTTTTGATCATTTTAACAATAACTCAAACTAATAGTATTGGGTATTTTGGGTCTATTTCTTGCAAAAACATTACAAGAAACATCTCTGTCAAGGAAAAGTCTGTGCCTGTTTTTATGGTATTAGCAGAGAAATATGACTTCAATAAGACAGTGAGATTGTAATTGGTGGAGTTCTAAAGATTCTGGATGAATATTTGTCAGAGAAATCACAAGAAGTTTATGGCAATTCTTTCTAAGGAAGAATCAGGTATGCAGTATTTACAAAAAAAAAAAAAAAATCCATAAACCATACCACAATTGTAGAAAGCAATTATAAATGAATTTTTTTAACCTAAAAAACATGATGCATTCTTTACAGTTTTCAACTCAGACTTCAGCACATTATTGATACACAAGGAATATATATTATTGAATGCATGATTGTGTAAAGTCATATTCTAATGAATTTCCTATCTCTTCAGTTTTTTTTAAATTTTATTTTCATTGAATACCTTTCTTATGGATTCATTCATTCATTTCATTTTGTATGGTGATCAACAGCCGTGAGCCCCCCCCCCTTTTTTTACGGGGAGGTACGGCACCACCTCAATCCCCCCCTATTTTTATCCAAGCTTGGAACCAGCATAGCTGACAATTCAGACCTATGGCTGGAGGGATTGTCTGAATAAGCTGTTTAATTTAAGCCCCAGTGATGCAAAGGTGCAAAAGTAGCCCTATTGCATAAAGGAGGCTCCAAGACAGAAACTGCAAATTATAGGCCAACCAGCATATCAAGAATAGTGATAAAGGTATTGGAGAAATTGATTAAAGACAGAATTCAGGACTAGTGAATAAGACTATGATATTCTATAGAGGGCTACATGGTTATATGAAGGGTAAGTCTTGCCTTATTAATTTGCTTACTTTTTATAATAAAGTTACAATGGAGATGGATAAGGGAAATGGTTACTAAGGATACTGCAAAGGTATTATTTGACAGGATTTCACATAGAACTCTGTTGCATAAATTGAAGCAAATGAGGATGGATATGAATCTGGTGATTTGGATTAGAGAGCTATTGATGGATAGATATCAAAGAATGGCTTGTGGAAGAGTTGAGTCCAGGAGTAGACAGGCGATTAGTGGTATACCACAGGGCTCAGTACTTGGTCTTCTGTTGTTTAATTTGCACATCAATGATATAGAAAATGATTTGAAAGAAAATATTCATTTGTTTGATGATAATGATGCAAAACTGGTAAGTGCAATAGCAAATGAAGGTGATGTAGAAATCCTGCAAGGATGACTTAAATAGACTAAGAAGAGATCACAAGCTGTGTAATAGGTTGATGGAAATGAACTGCAGGAAACTGATGAGGCCAGGGATTTGGAGGTAATTGTGGAAAGGGAGTTGAAGTTTAGAGAGCATATTGCAAAGGTAGCCAAAACAGCATATTCAGATTACATAATTGTTGAAGAATACACTAACAAGCAAGTATAGAGAAGTTATTATTATTCCCCTTTATAAGGTGTTAATAAGGCTGCATCTGGACTACTGTATGCAGATCTGGTCACCTAGCTTCTATGGGGAGTGAGGTGGGGTGGATCCAGAGGCAAGTGACAAACATTGTGGCAGATCTATGGAATGCTCCCTATGAGAATAGATTGATGGCCTGGGCTTCAAAAACTCACTGATAAGTGAAACAGAGGAGACATGATAGAAGGATATAAGTTATTAAGTTATCAGAGAAGGACAGAATTCAGGAATGGGTGGATCAAAATATGATACTTTATACGGGCCAACATGGTTTTATTAAAGATCGGTTTTCCTTAACAATTTATTAACTTTTTATAATAGAATGACATCTGAGTTGGACAAGGGGGAATGGCTACACAGAGATACTTCTGGATTTTGACAGGATACCCCATGGAATACTGTTGTGCAAATTAGAGCAGATGGAGGGATGGATACTAAACTAGTGATATGGATAAGAGAATGGCTCATGGAGAGATACCAGAAAATAGTGTATGGGGGAGCAGAGTCCAGGATGAGGCAGGTGACCAGTGATGTGCCTCAGGGCTCTGTGCTTGGGCCGTTATTGTTTAATTTGTACACAAATGATATAGGAAATGGCTTGAAGGGAGATATTCACTTGTTTGCTGATGATGCAAAGTTGGCTAGTGCAATAAAAAATCAAGCTGATGCTGAGAGTTTGCAGGATGATTTAAATAAGATGGCAAAATGGACAAAAGGTAATGGATGTCAGTGCAATGTGGAAAAGTGTAAAGTTATGCATTTCGGTGCATAATAGCCGAGGCTAGGGACTTGGAGATGTTGGTGGATAGGGAGTTGAAATTCAGGGGGCACATTGCTAAGGTGTCCAAGATAGCACATAGGATTACCTGGTTATTGAAGAAGAACACACTAGCATCCAGAGATAAAGAGATTATTATCCCTCTTTATAAGGTGTTGATACTTCCACATCTGAATTACTGTGCTCAAGTCTGGTCGCCTGGATTCCTTAGAGATAAGGAGGCGGTGGAAAGAGTTCAGAGGAGAGTGACTAAGTTAGTGAGTGGTGTAAAAAAAAAAATGCTCCCTACATTGATAGATTGAGAGCTTGTGGATTGCAGAGGTCGGTTGAGAGGCAGAGAAGAGGTGATATGTAGAAACATTTAAATTACTGAAATGTTTTTATAGGATTGATGCAGGGAAAATATTTCAGCTGTGTGATAGTGATGGAAGAACAAGAGGTCATCCCTAGAAATTAAGGAAAAGTGTGGTTATCAAGGGTGTGAGAACTAGATTTTTTTCTTGGAGAGTGGTGAATGAATGGAATGCATTGCCTAACTCAGTTGTGAGTTCTTCATCTGTAAATGAATTCAAGAAGAGCTGTGATAGATATTGTTTTGATAGTTTGGGTCTCCTGCGATGAGTCTTCTGACTCCATGGAGATACCAGTAATAATAATAATAATAATATAGCACTTAACACAAAGAAAAAGTAAATGCTAATCTCTACCAACATGAAAGAAAACACATTAAGTTGCTTATGATCCAGCCTTTGAATGGCTACATCACTCCAGTTACCCAGCCTTCCTTATAAAATTATATAATATAACATAACATAATTACATGACATAATTATATTATATAATCATATAATATAATTCTAAGGTAAGACAGTAAGTATCCAATTTTCTGGTTGGATACCAGGTACAATGATCGATGCTACACTCTCTTGATCCAAACTATACTCCAGACTGGTAAAACATCTAAAATCTCAACTACAGACCATTAAAATTATATAATATATATAAAATTATATAGGTCCCAATTGAGACTGTGTTTTCAAGTAGTTCATACTGAGACAGCTTCTGGCAGAGATGGGAAGCTCATGCTGATAGTATGTAGATAATAATAATAATAGTAATAATAATAACTGGCTCGGAATTCAGCAAAGAGCAGTGTTAATCTGCAATTAACACTGCTCTCCCTACTAAACTCTAGGGTACATCAAAAAGATTTCTGAAATACTAAATAAATATAATTGGCATATTCGAGTATCAACCAAACTGGCAACATGGACAACATCAATTCTATGAAGACCTTTCATTCACTAGAACAGTTTCTTGACCTAAAATAATGCAAACCAGTAAAATATCTAAAACCTGTATTAAAATAAATTAATAAATAATACTTTTACTCAGTTTATTCAGAGCATTAAAATTATAGAGATAAAATATACAAAATTATACATGTAGATAATATATATGTGGTTATTAAATTATTCTATAAACTGAGTGAAAGAATTGGATTTTTTTTTTCACCAAAATGAATATGAAAAATAACAAACATGATGTAAAAACTCTATCTAGATGTTTTTATATTTGGCTGTCATTAATGATGTGCTTTTTATATTCAAATGCATCGTAGGCATGTTTAGTTAAGAAAAATACTGTAACTTCCCTTTAGGAATCACTGGTTTTAATCTGTATGTTATTTTTCAAAGAGATTGTAGAACATATAGTTGGAGAAAGATCACACTAATTCAACAGTAGTGGAATTGTGTAATTCAACTGGGCCATCAAGTTGGTAAATATTGCAGTGGATTGACTGTTGGAAAAAACTGCATTAAAACATTCAGAGTGTACAAAGCACTACTGTGCTTGCAAGTAATCATATGTTGGTAACATTGTAAACATCTGCTTAGAACATAAATATATCCAAAATACAATTACTGTCAGTAAGTCTGATTTAGAAGATCTAGACATACCACACAAAATCAGATGAAAGAAACATCTTCCCTGCAGATATGAAGAAAAATGACTTTTTTGTTGTTGTTGTCAGTCTCAGTAAATAAACACACTCCCAGCATAAAGAAAGTATGGCTGTATCAAATCATCCAAAAATTGTAAGACTTCAAAACTTTAAATGCTAACTTAATTAAGCTAAAAGAGGTTGCCTTAATCTGATCTGATCACAATGCTTTTACAACAATGAGATATTAATAATATTAATTAAACTAATCCTTTTAAGGTTACATGGTGATCAGCATTCATATTTATGAATTTAGGGACACAAAACACACGTGTTGAAAAGATTATTTTACTGATTAATAATAACTTGACGTTTTGACCCTGTATTGAGGTCATCATCAGAAGGATACATGTGTATAAGAACCAAGCTACATGCCGTTGCACTCTATACAGGTAAATTACATCTACGTTGTTAACTAATTTGTTTTCTTAGCCTGCCCTCTAGTGATTTAAAAAAAAAAAAACCTACAATAAACTCTGCTATAAAGTCCTCACATACCAGGATTCTTCTGGAATTATACAGTTCATATTGTTATATTATGATTATCTTCTGGATTTGTACAGTAAGGTTGCTATTGAATGTTCAGGAAAAAAAAAAAAAAACACTTTACTAAGTCTTCTTGTATTGAGATTTTTCTTTGTGGTTGCTATGAAGGTTGCAGATGGGTCCTCCACATTCTTGGAATGGTTAGCCCATCATTTTTATTCAGATTCGGATTATGTTTGAGCATTTCACATGCTTCCTTGAATTTCTGCTCGAACCAGGTTTTGGTGCAGTGTAGGGACTTGGTACCTTTCCAATCAATTCTGTGGTATGTTTGGAGTGTCAGAAAGGCCGGTTTTTCCAAATGGAGGTATTTTATGTGTCGTTTGTGTTCATCCTTCCTGATTGGGATGGTTCGCCCTGTTTCCCCTATGTATGGCATTTTACATGTGCATTGTATTTTGTAAACCCCTGGGTGGGCTAGGTGTGGCAGAGGATCCTTGGAAGAACTGAATAGGTGTCTTAATTTTGTCGGGGGGGGGGGGTTAAAGATGGTTTTGATGTTATATTTGTGTAGTGTTCTGTCTATTTTTTCAGAAATGCCTCTATCATATGGTATAGCAATAGCATTCTTGAAATCTTTTTTGTTATTAGTGGTATCTTTGTGGAGGATCTTGTGAATGGTTTTTATACTGTATCCATTTTTTTATAAAGGTATGTTTGATGGTCTCATACTCATATTGATGGCCCAGTTGAATTACACAATTCCACTACTGTTGAATTAGTGTGATCTTCTCCAACTATATGTTCTACAATATCTTTGAAAAATAATATCCAGATTAAAACCAGTGATTCCTAAAGGGAAGTTACAGTATTTTTCTTAATAAGGGGTCATAAGCACCCTTAAACACAGAGCTCAAACTATTTGTTCAAATGAACAAGCTCTTAATCATGAATATGAGACCATCAAACATACCTTTATAAAAAATATAATCTTTTCAACAGAAGCATTAGCAAGATCTGGCTGGTATCTCCACTTGGGCCTGGCTCCCACTGAAGAGATCTCAATAAAGGTCGAAACTAGTCTAGGTAGTGGCCCTTCCCTTAATGCATAACATTATACATATCCGCAAGGAGATGTATTTTGCATTATGGGAGATACTGAGATAGGAATGTTGGTAGCTTTCTCCACCTTTGCAAGGATTCGCCCTGGTGTTGTACCACCTTACCCCAGTCCTGAAGATACTTTCAGGTGCAAACTTTGTTTGCTCACGCTTGGATAAAGAATTAAACTAAATTTATTATATTCTAACCAAGTGAAAAATAAACTTTCAACATCTTTCTCTAAATCCAGAGTAATTTATTAAAAAGGTGGCACACCATTTGGCAACTCCTATAGGTAGAGATGACCTTGCTAATGCTTCTGGCTGGTATCTCCACTTGGGCCTGGCTCCCACTGAAGAGACCTCAATAAAGGTCGAAACTAGTCTGGGTAGTGGCCCTTCCCTTAATGCATAACATTATACATATCCGCAAGGAGATGTGTTTTGCATTATGGGAGATACTGGGTTAGGAGTGTTGGTAGCTTGCTCCACCTTTGCAAGGAGTCGCCCTGGTGTCATACCACCTTACTCCAGTCCTGAAGATACTTTCAGGCGTAAACTTTGTTTGCTCACACTTGGATAAAGGATTAAACTAAATTTATGAAATAAAGGTGCAGTATAAGCCCTAAGCTGTGACAGTCAGAATGAGCTTTGCATAAAGTCTTTTCAGTTCGTTAAAGTCCACTGATAATAATCTTGCTCTCTTATATACAAAGAAGTTCTTTTAATCCAAGAATTAAATTCTTCTTATGAATCATTAATAATTATTTTAATTTTGATATAAACTTAAATACTGATTAATTTCAATTTAATCTCACCACTTAATGTTGTATCTCATATACAGAGAATTACTTTTAATTCAAGAACAAATATAAATCATTAATAAGAATAACATTAATTTTGATCAACTCTAACTACCCGTATGTAATAAAGGTGACATTACTCACTTCAGTTCTCGTAATGTTCTTTTCTGATAAACTCTATTAGAAGAATATTTGATATATACAGAAGAGTGCTGTGTAACATGCTTATAGAGTATTTCACATATATCTGGAAGAAGAACATTGTCGCTCCATTGTGCCATAATACTGGACATGAGCCTGAGAAAAAAAAAATGCAGTTAATCTTTTTTCTATAAAGTTTGCAAGTTAATTTAAAATATGAACTATTTACAGCTAAATGTAGTTTTTTTTTCTCTTATAAAGTCAGTCTATATAAAAACTCACCATAATCAACTGCCAAAAAAGTTTCAGTCAAAGCAGCATAGCATCAAACATATCATTCATGCATCTCCATAGTATCCTAAAACTCAATGGTGACGCATTTCCAAGATGATCCCTTATTCTCTATCCTCCTGCTACATGCTGAAAATTACTTTCTGCATATATCCTATAAACCTTCAATCTCTCCTCTCAGCAAGCATCACAGACTACATCATCTTAGTCACTCACTCGCTCTCAAATCTTTCAAACACTTCATTATACCTGTGAAACTCACATGATCCAATCTGAACAGATAGTCCAAATGTAGTCATATTACAGACCTTATAAAGAGGAACAGTAACTTCCTTATCCCTATTTGTTAGGGTGTTTTCATTATCCAAATGATGTTTGTGCTATTTTGTTCACTATTGCAGTATGTTTCTTGAACTTCAATTCCCTGTCCACTAATTCTCCCTGTGCTTCAATTCCCTGTCCACCAACTTCCAATTCCCTAGCCTTATAATTTCTTGCAGTGCAGTCTGATCACTCACAGAGATCTTTGATTCTGTGAGACTCTTAACACTGAAATGATAACCATTATCAAAAGACCCATATGAGTTTAGTGATATCCAGCAGCAAAATCAGTTTCATTTACCACTATCCATTTCAGTTCAGTTCAGCATCATCAGAAAATAGCTGGTCATCCCTCCCCTAAAATTATCACCAATATCATTAATGCACAAATTAAATAACAGTAACAAAATGCACAGCCCTGTAGTATACCGCTGGTTATCTGCATTTTACATTGTTTCACCATTCTAATCTCAATCAGTCACTCTCTTATCCATGTTGCCAGCTTCATATATCCATTCCAATTTGTGCAAGTTACATAATTAGAAGTTTCTGAAGTATCAAATTGAACACCTATGCAAAGTCTAGCAATATTGTGGCATACTTATTTATTTTATCCAACTCAACTATTACTTTATTAGAGAAAGTGGGCAAATTACTGAAGCAAAATCCCTTCTTCCTTCACAATTTGTGAAGGAAGTTGAGAAGACATCACATCGGATAATGGAAATGATGCGGAGGACCATGACATGCAGAATTAAAGAGGTTATGATGAAACTGTATAAGGCCTTGATCAGGCCTCATATGGATTACTGTGCACAGATCTGGTCGCCAGGTTTTCATGTGACGAGGATATGTTGGAAAGAATCCAGTGAAAATTCATAAACATGGTCAGTGGTCTTTGGAATGTAGAGTACAAGGACAGATTGAAAGAATGTAAATTGCAAAGCTTTGAGAATAGGAGGAAGGGGAGGGGGAGATATGATGGAGACATATAAGCTAGTCAGGGGTTGTTATCAGGTTGATATGGAAGAGATTTTTCATAAAATGGAAGGGGGGGGGTAGTAGACCAAGAGGCAATTGCTGGAAACTGTATAAAGAGGATGTGAGCAGAGAGTGTGAAGCAGGCTCTTTGCATGGAGAGTGGTTGGTGAGTGGAATGCATTGCCTGAGTGTGTTGTGAATGTAGACACATTGAATCATTTTATGGCATGGTCGGATGAGAATTGTGTGCAATAGTGTATACCTCCCTTTGACTCCATGGAAGTCGGATGTTAATAATAATAATAATAAATCCATTCTGTTCTTCAGAAAGTATCATATCCTTATCTCTACATTCTTGAATTCTGATCTTAACTAACTTTTTCGATACCTTAACCACCACTCCTGAGATACTGACCATCTACAGGGTGTTCGGGATAAATTTGACATATTTATAATTAATTATATTTTTCCGTAAGTTACATGTATTAACACACACTTCTCTTCATTTAAAAGTTTGGACCCTTCTTCATTCATATACAAGATGTCAGAAAGGATGGATAGCTGGAACCCACCTGAATCATGGAAGAGAATAACTTGTATCATGATGATTCGTGCCCGCCATCAAAATAAGGATATTACGACTGCTGCCCAATGCTCCCTGAATACAGTAAAAACAATCAGGCATGAACTAGAGACTTGCAATGGTGACTACGAGGATGTAGCAAGAAGAAAGATCCCTAGCAGACGATCTGATTGCGTTCGTACAGCAGAATTCCTCGCAAATCTGCAGGAACAGGTGTTGAAGAACCCTGGCATTGGAATTCGGGCTTTGTTCGTGGAGTTGCTAACTGTAGTCAAGCCCTGGATAACAAGGGTAGCCAATGGTAGGCCGTATGTATGGCAGCAGGATTCTGCCCCTTGCCACACCTCTGGGAAAAGTCAAAAATGGTTGTCTGAAAATTTCTACGACTTCACCAGTCCAAATGTTTGGCATCCAAACTCCCCAGACCTTAACCCCATGGATTATTTTGTATGGGGCGCAGTTGAAAAAGACACCAATCGCACTTCCAGTAATACAAAAGCCCAGTTAATGGATAAAATTAAAACAGTTTTTGCGGCCCTTCCCAGGGAGACTGTAGCATCAGCTTGTTCGAGGTTCCGAAGCAGAATTGAAGCTGTGATCGATGCTAATGGTGGTTATTTTGAGTAAATCTTGTTGATAGTATTGTAATTAACTCTGCCTGTAATGTTTTTTTGTCAATTCGTTAAATTTAATAGATACAAAGAAGATTTTCTTTTTCCTTACGAAACTGTCAAATTTATCCCGAACACCCTGTATAATGTATTTCTCTGCTTTCTGTGATAGAACTATCTTGTCCTATTTTTGTCACCCCCTTGGTCTTGCCCAATCAGAAAGAAATGACCTGGTTTTGTTGTAGGCTCATGATAATTTTTTTATCATGTCTTTTGTAATGGATAATGGTGTGAAATAGCATGTAAGAATTTCCAGTTGCAGTAAATTTTCTGCATACTGATATTTTTTATTATTATTATTATTATTATCTGTCACCTCCAGGGAGTCCAAAGACTCATCGAAAGAGTGCATCCACTCTACAACTCTGCTTCCACCACATCCATGCCCACAGTTGGATTCGAACCTGTAACCTCTTGACTGGAGAGCAGACACGCTAACCACTCGGCCAGCCTGGATAAGATCAATCTTTTTTCTTTCTCAGATACTTGGTTCTAGGTAGCAGCATTTCTTTTGCATTTTTATATAATACACATCCAGATATTCCATCTAATTCTATATATTCTATATTCACATCAGAATTTTGTAATATCTTGAGTACCTTCAGTTCATCAACATCTCTATTCTCATATCTCTTTCCCATCAATTACATCAGTTGCTGTATATTATCTCCACATGGATGACACAACTAGGCAAAGTGATCACTCTGAAATTTTAGTCGAGTCTTCACTTATAGGCACCAAAGGAATAGTTTTCTATAATGAATTTCCTTTAGAAGAGCAATATGTGTATGGGTGGAGAACTTTTCATTAGTATGTATGTTAGAGCAGATGAGTTTATGATATTTTCGGAATGAATAAGAATACAGAAGTCTCAGGAAGAAATCAATTTTGTGGAATTATTACTCCTGACTTCCATGGGCCATAAGCATTATTGTGGGAGGTCCACTTTAGACAACAGAAAATCTATTGTACCACTCCTTAAACTTATCCAACTGTACACCCACCAGCTTCTCAGGCAATGCATTCCACATTCCTACCACCTGAAATGTAAAAAAAAAAAAAAAAAAAACTTACTTCTTATCCTCTGCTACTTCCTTCTGCAACTTCCAGGAATGGCTTCTTGTCCTTGTTCCTTTCCCTCTTTCTACCATATGAAAAATTTTCCCAGTGTCTTGATATCATTTTCATCATCTGCTTCTATGCAGAAGCAGATGATGAAAATGATCTAAGCATAGAAATATGGATATAATCTGATCAGAGCTTCATAATGCAATGGGACCATCACCCTTTTATCTCTGTTGGTCATTGTCCTCCTCAATATTGAAGAAATTTTGTGGTTTGTCTTCACAATCTTTGCAATATGTCTTATGAACTTCAGATTTTTATCTAGAATTATCTTAAGATCAATTGTTTCCTCCACTTCCTCTTCCAGTATAACTCCACCAAGTGAGTATGAAGCATCCATTTGTGGATCCTAAATTTACAACCTTACATTTAGCTGCATTAAAATGGCATCTCCATTCATTTCTCCACCTTGTCCAACCAGTCGGCCTGATTGGCCAAGTGGTTAGTGTATCTGTTCTTCAACAACAGGCTACAGGTTTCAATCCTGCTGTGGGCATGGATGTTTGTGATTTTCTTTAGGTGAGAGATGAAGTTCATTGCCTGCTGTGAGACCACCACCCTGCTTATTGGAGGCCCTGAAGTGGCTTAAAAAAATTCCAGTGTTTGGCCTCTAGAGCAGCGGTTCTGGACTATGTAAAAAATAAAAAATACTAAAAATATATAAAATCAATAAAAAATAGAAAAAAATCCTTAGCAAATGTACCATAGGTTTACAAATCAATCTTTTGTGGGTGGGAGCCACATAAAAAAAAATTTCTAGCTTATTCAGATCCTCTCAAAGAGCTAAGAGATCAGCACTGTTACTAATAACCCTCCCAAGCTGACATCATCCAAACAACTGAATATCTCTCAGTAGTCCAGTAACAATATCACTGGGATGAGGACTGAATAATGGTCCTAGTACTGAATCCTGTATATCCTGAACACCTGATATCTATCAGAATGCCTATTATCAATCCAGTCCACTAACTTGATATTATAAAGTCAGTGGTCATAATAGAATATAAATAATTTTTAATATGATTCTGCCATTGATTCCATCTGTTCACTCCCGTAATTTTTCTCAGAACCCTCATATCTGTGGTCTCTAGTGTTTGATCGAGTGCTTTATTTCTAACCCAACTCTCGGATCCATAACTTAAAACTGGTTTGAACACTGTCTTGTATACTGCAGTTTGGTGTTTTTTGGCTAATTTTTCTATTATTTCACGTAATTTATTTACGTGAAATAATAGAAAAATTATTTCTACCCACCATACCATCTTTGCTTATTCTGTTGTCTATTTCCAGTGTTAATCAATGTTAATAATAAGGATCAATGTTAATAATAGTAATAAAAGCCATATCAAAAGCAGATAAACTGAATTACAAAATAAATTTTCATACCTTTCACTTGCCTCTTTAACAGGAATGATGTCAGAAAACAGAATGTGATAGTCTTGCTGATTTAAAACACAAAGAGATGAGAGTTCACCATTAAATTTTGGACACTGAAGGAAATGTTCATATAAAAATTTTAAACTTCTCATGTATGAACCTTCTGATTGGATAACTTCAAAAATAGCTTCTTGAAGTTTAAGCTCTTGGGCTGTTATTCTTTCTAATATGCCACTTCTCTTCACCTTTTAAAGTAGTTTAAGCAATTTATGCATTACTGGTATTATCTTTACACATTTCAAAATATTAAAAAGATACAGCATTTAACTAAATATGATTGTGCAAGAATAAAACATATCTCAAATTTTTAATCAAAATCTCTCTTTCAAACTTTCAAAACATTGACTTCTTACTAGCCATTTTGCATCCTAAAATGATATTCACCTAATTGGCAAAAATGTCTAAATGTCTGGCATACATCATCATATATTATTCATTACATTCTTCTTTCATAGTTGCTTCAACAGAAAAATGTAATTTTAAAGTATATTTAAAAGTTTACAAGATAAGTATACGTTTCTGTTTGTCTCCCTAGAGTAGAGATTGTACATGCTCACATGCACTCTAGCTGGATGTACTATTATTATTATTATCATTAAGAGAGACCTCCAAGGAGAGCCAGGTGCTCCTTGAGGGAGGCCACATACTACCCACATCAGTTGTCATAACTGTTCTTGAATTCATTCAATCTATTTGCACATACAACATCCAATGGCAATCCATTCCAATCACTTGCCACTCTATGAGAGAAAAATCTAGCTTCCACGCCCTTCTTGACAGTATTCATTCTCAACTTCCAAGGATTCCTCTCGTCTTATTCCCACCCTCCATAAAAAGAAAAATTCCATCTACTGATATATTATGAAATATCATATTTCATGATATTAATATACATTGTGATACCCATTATGACAGTCTTATTAACATCAAACTTAGTTAAAATTCCAAATATTTCACATGTCAAACAATAGTCTTTCCTTTTTCTTTCTAATATCCATTCAATGCTACTCTCCTATGCAACGCAAAATACACTGACAAAATCCTGCTGGACACTGCTACCGTATCTTCAACAGATGCCACCAACATGGCATCTCTAGCAACTCAAGTCAGGCTTTCATAATTACCATTCTTCAACTATTCATGAGTTATGTTTGTATATGAATGCTAGAAGTATCAGAAACAAGGGAAATGAAATGGTTGCATTGATTGAGTTTGTTCACACCCAAAAATTATTGCAATAAGTGAGACACGGCTGGCTGCTAGATAGTGCACTGAACTGAACCTGATAGGAATGCATCTGCCAGAGGCTTCCCGATCAGCTGGCAAATAATCCTACCTGCAACTTATTGCCAGGTCGTGCCTGGAGGGAGACTGAATCAATGGAAAGCAGGGAGCACTGTCCAAGGCCACAGCTGGACTGGAGTCTGGGTGCTCCCTATATGTGAGCTATATACACAAGTCCCTCACCCCAGCTGCATGCCCCTGCTCTTTGTTTCCTGAATCAACCACCTACACATGAAAGGCAATCATAAAAATGCTAATGTTTTAGCTGCAGATACAAAAAAATCTCCCATAAAAAAAGTAACAAAAAAATCTAAAAATATGAAAAAATAACAAAAAATGGAACAAATAAAAAAATATGCTCCGACCCACCCAAAATAACACCAAAAGCTTTTCCATGGCATTAATGAATGGATATTAGAAATTAGTGACATACACCACCACCACGACTTACAGACATCAAACCTCAAACCTTTTTCCTAAGAGAACCTCAATTGGCATCCTCCATGACCTCAACTATCCCAACTACATCCTACATGATGCATTCTGCAAAAAAAGCGGAATGTGGTTTTGTGAAATTTGATAGCCCTTGTCAAAGGAGTGGTATGATAGACTTTGTGTTTCCTAGGAAGGACCTCCTGCGATGAGTCTTTTGACTCCATGGAGGCCTGAATAATAATAATAATAATAATAATAATAATAATAAAGGCTATCCAATTTGGAATGACCACTTTTTGATCTGTTGTGGCTCAAGATTTCATTACCTCACTTTATAGCCTTCATTTGCTGCCTTTACTACTCTCCTAATTCTGACAATCCTACTGCCCTTTTTCACTACCTATCACATCCACATTCCCTCAGCCGATCCTCATAACTAACATTGTACAGTCCTGAAACCATCTTTGTTATCTGCCTCTGTACCCCTTTCCACAGTTAATATTCCCTTCAAATCCTGGGGACCAAATTTGAGAACAATAGTCTAAGTGCGGTCTGATCAAGGTCTTATACAACAGAATGATAACTCTAATCTCTGCAGGTCAGTATCCTTCTCAGTATTGCAGCAATCCTCTGGGTTACCTTCACCACCTTTGCAATATGTCCTCTGAATTTCAGGTTTCTATCAACCATCAACCCCAGATCTCTTGTTTCCCCTACTTCCTCCAGTACAACTCCTCCAACAGAGTACGAAGTGTCCCAAACCTCAAGACCTTACATTTTGCTGCATTAAACCGACATCCCCCATTGATTTGCCCATCTGTCCAGTTTATTCAAATCCTCTTGCAGGGCTACTACATCTGCACTATTACTAATAACCTTTCCCAGCTTCACATCATCTGCAAACAATTGAATATCCCCCTGCAATCCACTGATATAAAGGATAAACAATATAGGTCCCAGTACTGAGCCCTGTGGGACCCCACTTATAACCCTCTGCCACCTTGAAACTTCCCCACCATACACAACTCTCTGATACCTATCAGACAGCCAATTCTGAATCCAGTTGACCAACCTAACATCCAAACCCATGTGCTGCAACTTAATCAGCTTATCATGTGGCACCCTGTCAAATGCCTTTGCTAAATCCAAGAAAATGGCAGTATATGCCTTTCCCCGATCAACTGCTCTTGTAACTTTATTATAAAAGGCTAGCATATTACTAAAACAAGAGCGACCCTTAATAAATCCATGTTGACTCTCACAGATAACATTACCCTCATCTGCCTAATGCTGTATACAATCCCTAACTAATTTCTCCAAGATCTTAACAACTACTGATGACACACAAACTGGCCTATAATTAGACACTTCCAGTCTGCTACTGCCCTTATGCAATGGCACTATCTTACCTTCCTTCCATTCCCTGGGCACCTTTCCTGTAGCCAGACTTTCATTGAAAAGCCAGGTCAAAGTCAGTTCTTTAGCACATTCTCTCAAATTCATGGTGAAATACCATCCAATTCCACAGCTTTACTGACATCCAGAGTACTCAGTATTTGGAACATACTCTCCTTCTGCACCTCTTCTACTTTGGAACTTTAACATCCACAACACAAACTGTCTTCCCTACTCCAACTTCACAGATCAAGCTGGAAGAGAAGCTGAATCATTTGCCATCAGTCATGAATTAACACAAAAAATAGTCAAGCTACCAACCAGAATACCAGACAATCCTTATCATTTTACCAACATTCTTGACCTTTTCTTAACCAGCTCTCCCTTCAAATACACTATGGATGTCTGCTCTCTTCCCTTGACAATTCTGACTACAATGTTATTCAAGTCTCCTTCTGTAAAGTTCATCCTCTTCTCAGACAATGTCAGCCTCATACCCTATGGCACTTTAATTGTGCTAACTGAGATGACCTCTGGAATTTGTATGCCACTTTCAATGATCAGATGCTTTTGTCCTTACAATCCAAACACCTGCACCAAACTAATAAATGAAATCATCCTCACTGGAATGAGAGCCTTCATTCCCCACTCCACTGCACCCAATCTGTATCCAAGCTCCAGTTCTCAAAAAAATGTGCCTCTGCCATCCATGATAAAAATGCAGCTTGTGTTCAATGGCTGTGTATAATATTACAAATTGATATTTATTTTCTTTAAAAGAGTATGACATTGAAGAGTTTCAGTGCAGATAAGTATACTATGATTGGAAAAGCCCACGGACTAATGCACATAATTTTGCTGATGAGCAATATACTTTTGTTTCTTGCAAATATAGCATATTCTATTATTATTATTCCAAGAACCCATGGAATCATAGACTCATTATAGGAGATCCCTTTATTATACACTCAAATTATTATATACCACAAATACATTCAAATTTTCTGCAGACACCACACTCTTAGGCAATGCATTTCAACCATTCACAACTTTCCGTGCAAAAAACTTGCTTCTCACTCCCTTGCTAACACCCAACTTATACTGCTTCCAGGGATGACCTCTTGTTCTCTCCCCATCTCCCACCATTTTATAAAAAACCTTTTCAACATTAATCCTATAATAACCCTTTCTAACTTGTATGTCTTTATCATATCACCCTCTTCCTCCTATCAACTAAACTCTGCAAAAATTGTACCTTCTCAACTTTTCTTCATAATCAACATTACAGACCAGAAACTACTGTAGTCAATTGCCTCTGGATCTGAATATCTCTTCATCCTTTTGAAAACTAAGTGACCAAATCTGTGCTCAGTAATTCATAACATATGGACTACATATGAATACAATGGAACCCGAATCTCCTTGCTTCCACAAGTCAATGTCCTCTGCATCATTGTCAAAATTCGTTGTGTTGTCCTTACTAATTTGGCATTGTGCCCTCTAAATTTTAGATCCTTATCCACCATCACTCCAAGATCTATTATTTCTTCCACCTCCAATAATATATCCCTACCAAGAGTAAATTGTACATTCTATATTTATTTTCCAAATTTTAAAACCTTACAGTTCACAACATTGAACTGGCATCCCTATACCCCCTGCCCATTCACTCAGTCTATTCAAGTCTTCTTGTAGGGCATGGCATCTACTCTACTCCTCATGCATCATCTGCAAACAACTGAATATCCCATTCAAATCTTCCCCGATATCGTTAACATACAGGTTAAGCAGCAGTGTTCCTAGAACAGTCCCTTGAAGCACACCACTAGTGACTATTGTCTTCTTGGATATTGCTGTCCCCATCCTCATACACAACTTGCTGATACCTATCAGATAGCCAATCTCCATTTCAATGCACTAATGTAATCTAATATCTAATCCCATCTACTCTAGCTTTACTATCAACTTATGTGGTAATCTATCAAAAGCCTTTGCAAAATCTAAATATAGCACTTTATATCCATCTCCTTTGTCAAATGCAGCTGTCACCATATTGTAATAAATAAGCAGATCACTAAAACATGACTTCCCTTTAGCAAATCCATGCTGTCCATCAAAGGCAATACCACTGTTGTCAACCCAATTCTGGATCCTGGTTCTCATTAGCCTCTCCAACACTTTAACCATAACACCAGACACACAGATTGGCCTATAATTTAATGCTGGAGTTTTGTCACCTCCCTTATGAAGTGGTACAATCTTCCTTTTACTCCTTTGTAACTTGACCCAATGTAAGATTCATATTAAACAATATGCCAAGGCAAAGATGCGGTGCATTCCTTCAAAATATGTGGTGGTATAAGGAGGATGTGAGAAGGGCAGGTTCTTTTCATGGAGAGTGGCTGGTGAGTTGAATGTGTTGCCTGACACTGTGAATTGTGAATATATCATCAATTCTCACAGTTTGAGCAAACATCAAGTTTGCTCAATTCCCCATATACATCTTGCTGAATCATGGTTAGTCTGTCCTCATCATCTACTGCTCTTAAACTCTTCACGATGTCACATTCACAAGGACGAAAGACATTTATGAACTCATTAAATATTTCAACTATATCCTCTGCAACAGTTTTCCTTATACCATTTTCTCCAATCAATGTCATCCTACCATAATCATTTTTTTTTTGAAGGGTTCATATTGAATGAGCTCCCTGGGATTTTTAGCTTCATTAGCTAACTACTGCTCATAATGTGCGTTTGCTATCCTTACCAACATTTCACATTACCTTATTTAATCTTCTGACCTTTGGAATATATTTAGATATTGCTTCTACTAGATAGTTCTTGAATATCACCAAGCAGCATTGATCCCCCCCCCCCCCAACTCCTCAATCCATGCTACAGCTGCAAGCTGTCTCCTAAGTTTCTCATAATCAGCAGCTTTGAAGTTCCACATATATCCTTTCCTCACAAAGAGTACCTGTAATACATATTCTGCACTGTTAGTAAAGCATGCTAACTGAAAACTAACTTATCAAATCATACAATATAGTATACTAAAAGGAACAGTTAATTTTCTAGTAACACTATAGTAACTTCCAATTATAATACAATATTTATTAAAATATCAAACGGTAACTAACCTCTGGCAGCTCACACCACAGAAGTTTTTTATTTACTCCATCAGGACTCAACAATTTCATGACAGAATAATTACTGTTTGAATAGGGAGATATGCCATTTGGATAAATTACAGTACTGTTTGATACAGGACAAGATAAACAGTTATTTGAATTACAAGATGCATAACTGTATAATGTATCTGGAGGTGCATAACAAGTGACTGTCATGTTTGACTTGCCCTTCTGATAAAATTGGTATAAAGGAACAGCCTGAAAACCAAAGAATAAAGAAATAAATAAATAACTATTACACATAAAGTTTTATTTATATATAAAAATTTAATACATATTGGAGACTTTGGAATGCTGGCTATAAGTTGAAGAAATGTGGATTGCAGAGTTTGGTGGATAGGAAGAAAAGAGGTGATATGATAAAGACATTTAAATTATTGAGGGGATTTTATCAGATTAATCCAGATGGGATTATAAAAAAAAGAGTAGACGGCAAGAGGGAAAAAACCAGAAGCCATCCCTGGAAGTTATGTAAGAGTGTGATGAAGAGGGATGTGAGGAGTAAATTTTTTACATGGAGTATTGCCAGCGAATGGAACGCATTACCAGAATGTGTTGTTAATGCAAGGAATGTTAAGAATTTTAAGATTTGGCATGATAAATATGTGGTCAGTTGAATGAACCTCCCATGATGAGTCTGCTGACTCCATGGAGGGTGCAATAATAATATTAATAATAGCATTATAATATCACCACAAATATCTAAATTTTTACCATTCTCTGTATACAACCTGCTGATACCTGTCCGGCAGCCAATCAGCTATCCAACTTACTAGTCTGTTATCTAATCTCATTTGTTTCAGTTTAGCTACTAGCTTGTCATGTGGCAGTCTATTAAAGGTCTTTGAAAAATCCAAGTACACCACTGTATATGCATCTCCTTTATTGAGTGAATTGTCTTCTTGTTGTAATATGTAAGCAGACTGCTGAAACATGACCTCTGCCTAACAAACCCATACTGACCATCATAAAGAATATTGCTATTATCAACTCACTTCTGAATCCTAGTCCTCACCAACTTCTCTAATACCGTAGCAAGTCAAGACACACAGATTGGCCTATAATTTTAGTGGGGAAATAAGCCTTAGTCTTATTCCCCCCCTCCCACTTTGTGAAGTAGAACAATTTTTCCCACCTTCCATTCTTTTGGGACTCACCCTGTTGCAAGTCTCATGTTAAATAGTTGTGCCAAAGGTGCCATTAATTCCACAGACATTCCCTCAAGCCAAGTGGTTATCTACTATCAAGTCCCATATGTTGTTTTTTGTTATGTTTGCATAAATCATGTGCATATCGTTGTCCTGCACTGCCTCACCAGTCCATAAACTTGCCAACTTTTCCATCACTATATTCCCATTTCTTTCCAGATATGATCAATTCTACTCCATTCAAGACCATCCCTCCCACACCATCTCTCTTCACTTTAGTTGGTAAACCACACCGCTTCCCCCCCTCCTTCCTTCTCTGACTATTTCCTTGTTCTGTTTCATCCAAATCTTATATCCATATTCTGAGAAGATATACTGCATATTGCCTCACACTTACTTTATCCTGCAACTATGCACTCTGTCATTAAACAGCCAATTCATTCAGTTCTATCCCATCTATCTTAATCACTCTAACTTTCGTTCAAACTCATTCCATATGCTCCAAATTGCATGTTTTGCCTTGAACAGATCAGCTATCATGCAAGTTGTTATCTCTCCTTCTCCACTCAGCATTGTCTCATCTGGGCAACATGCTAACCAGTTTTCTAACTACACTATTATCCTTCATCTCTCACATGAGCTTCCTCAAATTCTTTGTACCATCCTTTTTCTTAACTTCCACTTGTCACTTAAGTTACTTGTGTTCATAACATCACTAACTTTGACATCTGTTTATTTTGTTACAGAGTTGACAGTTATATTGTACATGGGACAAATAATATGACAAATGATAACAAAGTCACTCCCTATAACAAATTACTAAAAAGTCCCAGCCAGTCTCATAGGAACCTGTGATTCCTATGAGTTTGCTATTGTAAGACTTAACTGTAAGTATTTTTCAACTCATCCTCAAGTACACTCATCCATATTTCAATTGCTCCTCCTGATATTTAACAGGAGGAGCAATTGTTATACAATCAGTTCTACAAAGTTCAAATCTGGATTTGTCACTGATGAATACTGGACTTGAAATTAACTACTTTAAAGTAGTGTATGGCGAGGCAATTCATGGCATTGATGGTTCAAACTCTGAAAACTAATTCTAATTAGAAATTTTGGTGTCTTAGTGAAAATGAGGAACTAGTTCAGAGCAGCACCATGGCAAAGAATTTGGAAAGGAAAGACGTTAACAGTGAATGGGAATTGGACAAGAGGTGTCTGACGAAAGCAGTACCAGACTGTATAGTAAGAGTCAGAAGGATAAATTAGAAGTTAAATGGATGAGCAGTATCATTAATCAAGAGTGGCAGCAAAAAGAAAACTTGTGGGGAGTATGTAAAGTAAAGAAAAAGGTGATCAGCAAGCCCATGAATAGTTCAAAGCATAGGAAAGAAGGGTGACCTGTGTGATAAGGAAGGTCAAAGCTAATTGTGAGAGGAAGCTGCCTGATGAGGACAAAAAAAATCCAAAAGAGTTATTTCATTATGTGGCAAGTAAATGGGAATACTTATGGAAAGATGACATTAGTGAGTGCTGATGGTAGAGAGGTAACAGATGCAAGCAAAAATATTTGAGTTACCTTGAAGGAAGTAGAGGGGAATGAGGAAACCAGGAATGGTGATGGATGAGGACTAGAAGTTTAGGGTTCATATGGCTAAAACTGTGAGGACACAAAAATGGATTATGGTAATGATGAGGAGGGCCCTGACATATAGAAGTAAAGAGGATATGGTTCCATTGCATAAGGCCTTGATTAAGCCATACACGTATTACTATGTGCAGATGTCTAGTTATCTGTTTTCAGTCAGGTGAGAATGGGAATGTTGGATTTGAAGATAAAAAGGAGGATGCCATTTGTAAAGCTTAGTGACAGGAGGCGGAGGAGAATGGATATGATTGAGACATGTAAGTTGGTAAGGGTGTTACCAGAGTAATGTGGAAGTATTTTTTCACAGAATAGAAGGAGACAGGAGTAGAACAAGAGGCTATCCATTGATAAGGAAGGAAACTGGCTGAAATGGTATAAGAATGGTGTGAGGAACAGGTGCTTTGCAAGGAAAATGGTTGGTGAGTGGAATACATTGAAAATGTAGTGCAGAAAAAGTGAACGAATTTAAACCACAATCCAATAAGATTTGTGTATGCTAGCAAGGACCTCCAGTAATGAGTTTTTTGACTCAATGCAGATCTAATATTAATAATAACAAGACAATTAATACCTTCTCTCTAGAAGGTATTAATGTGACTCCATCTGGCCTACTCTACACAGACTGTCATCTGGGTTTCCTGATATTGAGAAAATAATGGAAAGGGCCATACATGAATAACAAAGATGCTGCTCGGTGGAATGTTCCTTGTAAAGTTGGATTGAATATTG